>NW_027526204.1:111652551-111770833 GCF_048455015.1 Haemaphysalis longicornis
CGAGTGGCGCTGGCTACCACCCCCAAGTGCACGAAACAAAAAAAAAAAATACCTTAACATAAATACCCGAGAAAGTGCCGGGGAAACAGCCCCGCCGGTAGCGTAGTGGTTATCGCACCAGACCGGTATTCTGGAGGTCGTGGGTTCGGATCCCACCCGGCGGGCATTTTTTCACCACTTTCTTTTCGACTCAAAAAATTCTTCATCTCTTTCTATGACCCACCACAACCTCCCCTTTGCTTTCCGAGGTTTTCTTGACTGCCAAACCTTATTTTCTGTCTTATTTCACGGAGCCCCTCATTTCCCATTTTCTGATTCGCTACATGCTTAGCGAGGGCCTCTGTTCTGGCAGTCTTGGTGCCAAAGGGAGCTTAAGAGGGTTCAACGCTGGTCGACCACTCTCGACATGTCGTAGACACTTGAGTCACGGCCCGGGGGTTAAAAAGAAGGTCCCCTTCACCCTGAGTAGTCCGAGTGGCGCTGGCTACCACCCCCAAGTGCACGAAACAAAAAAAATACCTTAACATAAATACCCGAGAAAGTGCTGGGGAAACAGCCCCGCCGGTAGCGTAGTGGTTATCGCACCAGACCGGTATTCTGGAGGTCGTGGGTTCGGATCCCACCCGGCGGGCATTTTTTCACCACTTTCTTTTCGACTCAAAAAATTCTTCATCTCTTTCTATGACCCACCACAACCTCCCCTTTGCTTTCCGAGGTTTTCTTGACTGCCAAACCTTATTTTCTGTCTTATTTCACGGAGCCCCTCATTTCCCATTTTCTGATTCGCTACATGCTTAGCGAGGGCCTCTGTTCTGGCAGTCTTGGTGCCAAAGGGAGCTTAAGAGGGTTCAACGCTGGTCGACCACTCTCGACATGTCGTAGACACTTGAGTCACGGCCCGGGGGTTAAAAAGAAGGTCCCCTTCACCCTGAGTAGTCCGAGTGGCGCTGGCTACCACCCCCAAGTGCACGAAACAAAAAAAAAATACCTTAACATAAATACCCGAGAAAGTGCTGGGGAAACAGCCCCGCCGGTAGCGTAGTGGTTATCGCACCAGACCGGTATTCTGGAGGTCGTGGGTTCGGATCCCACCCGGCGGGCATTTTTTCACCACTTTCTTTTCGACTCAAAAAATTCTTCATCTCTTTCTATGACCCACCACAACCTCCCCTTTGCTTTCCGAGGTTTTCTTGACTGCCAAACCTTATTTTCTGTCTTATTTCACGGAGCCCCTCATTTCCCATTTTCTGATTCGCTATATATATATATATATATATATATTGTGAGCTGTTTGTGTCTTTTTGCCTGCTAGAAGATATTTCTCTCCA
The DNA here is from genome assembly GCF_048455015.1 of Haemaphysalis longicornis. Lineage (NCBI taxonomy): Eukaryota > Metazoa > Arthropoda > Arachnida > Ixodida > Ixodidae > Haemaphysalis > Haemaphysalis longicornis. Next base: position 111,653,880 of record NW_027526204.1, read on the forward strand.
TCGGTAACAATCAACATCACCAGTAGCTTGCGGCAACCAAATCATCTGCTGTACATACTGATCATCACCGGCACAACCTCTTCTTCGGCTAATCATCATCAGCAGAGACGCTGAGTCGCTATCTTGGGTCACCCCCTGCCAGTCTACTCTAGCCCCTTCCGTTTCCAGCAAGCCCATTTGAAGTGGTCGGTATTGACCTTTATGGTTCCTTGCCTGCGACAGCGGCCGGTCATCGCTTGATAGTTACGGCCGTGGATCACCTGACTCGCTACGCTGAAACCGCTCCACTTCCTTCAGCTAGCGCCACCGAGATCGCTCACTTCTTAAACAGCATTTTGCTACGCCATGAAGCACCCCGCGTTTTGCTAAGCGATCGAGGGAAGACATTTCTGTCTCAAATTCTCGCCGACTTGCTTCGAGCTTCCTACACCTGTCACAAGATGACGTCCAGCTATCATCCCGAAACTAACGGCCTCACAGAACGGTTCTATCGAACTCTCTCCGATATGATCTCTATGTATATTCAACCTGATCATCGCAACTGGGACGCCATCTTACCTCCCGTTACCTATGCTTACAATACCGCAATTCCGACCACGACCGGAAACTCCCCATACTACCTTGTATACGGCCGTCACCCTTCGCACAATCTGAATACCTACTTCTTCACCGCTCGCGTGTCACCTTCTGCGACGTCTCCCGAACAATTTGTTGCTTGCGTTGAACACTACCGAGAACTTACCCGCATGCACACTGAAGCGAGCCAACAGGATCGAAAGCAACGCTACGACGCTGTACATCGCTCTCCTCAATTGCGACCCGGCGACGAAGTCTTGGTGTGGACGCCTGTTCGTGTTCCGGACCTCTGCGAGAAGTTGTTGCACCGTTGCCTTGGTCCGTACAAGGTTCTCGAGGTGACCTCTCCTGTAAACGTGCGCGTCACACCGGTTTATCCAAGTTCCTACCGCCGCCATCGTGGCACCGAGATAGTTCACGTTTCCCGGCTCAAGGCCTTAACCGCCGTGACGAACTCTGAAACGCGGCCAGGCGGCCGCTTCTTTCAACGAGGGGGACAATAGTGTGTGCTGAGTTTGTGTCTTGCTGCCTGCTAGAAGATGTTTGTCCCCGTCGGTAACAATCATCATCCCCAGTAGCTTGCGGCTACCGCATCATCTGCTGTACATACTGATCATCACCGGCACAACCTCTTCTTCGGCTAATCATCATCAGCTGGAAAGCTGAGTCGCCATCTTGGGTCTTCCCCGCCTACGCCTCGAAATAAAGGAGCTGCGAAAGCAACGGTCCCGTCTCCTTCTATCTACGGCCTCACTATATATATATATATAACAATATATATATATATATATATATATATATATATATATATATATATATATATATATATATATATATATATATATATATATATATACGGTCGAAGAAAAAAACTTTCCAATGGTCCAGAAGAAACATCAAAAAGTAGAGTGCGACGCAAGTCTCAAAAAACAAAAACAAACATGTTTACTAACGTTTCGACTGGTGGTCCAGTGTCCAGTCTTTCCCAGCTATAATCCTCCGATTAAGACTGGACCACCAGTCGAAACGTTAGTAAACAAGTCTGTTTTTTTGTTTTTTGAGACTAGCGTCGGACTGTACTTTTTGATATATATATATATATATATATATACATATATATATATACACATATAGGAAACGTATTCGGCAATGTTCTTAAATATATGCCCAGCTCTGCCGTCTTTTCGCGCTATGGCGGCGCCAGCGCTACTTCAGAATATCCAGTGGCTAAGGCGTTGTGCTGCTGAACCCAACGAAGCGGTTTCAATTCCCAGCCGCGGTGCCGGCTTGCCTGTTACAGGCAAAAAGTTAAAACTCCCGCATGTTGGAGATTTCAGCCAAGATGAAAAGATCTCTATGTGGTCGAAATTAATCCGGGGCCCTCTATTACGGCGTATTTCATCGCTTGTGTGCGTAGCGTTGCCGTGTTAAGCCTCCCATGCAAACTTCAGTGTCACCACAATGCCATCCCAGTGGTACATGTTTCCTCGGGCAGTTGCGCTATCTGCAGGAGTATCTGCTGGACTGTTAGTTTTAAATACGAATTCGCGGAAGCGCTTCCTGTTTTCCTGGACGAATATATCCCATGTATTCAACGCTTCCTCTTTGTTTTTAAAGCACGTCAATGCTGTTTCGGTCAAGTAGAACCCAATGTTCGCGAGTGGGGCCGCAGCGTCCAGCTGTTACATTTTCTCACTCTTTTGTAATGCGTGAGCCATCCGTCCACGTCTTATTTCGCCTTTTATAAAATGTCGGTACTCGGCGGGGTTGCCGAAAAGTTGCCTTCAGTCATGGTGGGAGTGGTTTCTGGTCTGAACGACAAGCCAGCTAGGCGACGGCTTCGACGAACATGCAGTGGCTCCGTTATCTGCTTTGGAGTACCCCAAACCACTTCACCAACACTGTTACAGGGATGATCAGGCGCCGAAGGGTCGAAGCAGGGTTCATTCGCAGTCCTGGCTCCCGTTACTCGGAGAGCGCATAAAATGAGCTTTATTCCGTTCAAAAGCGCTTGTTGCTTCTCTTCGTCGTTCGGACTGATGGCCGGAAATAATTGTATATCAAGTCACGCATACCATCTATGGCAGTCCTCTGGTATACGTTGCTTCCGAGGGCGACACGGTTACTCACAAGGCATTGGTCGAGGTCAGGCTAGCGGCGTCTGTCACGGGAGAATAATACCCCTGTCACACGGGTACTTTCTATCGCGATTGAGTCGACCCGAGTCAAGCTCACTCTGGATCCGGCGCTGCTACACGGCCGTTTCAATCACGATCGAGCGAGATCCCGCTCGAACTCAATCCTGCATCCCCAAGCGCGATCGTGGTTTTCAAGTGCGACCGGGCGAAACGAGTGCTAGTCCCGTCCCCGCTAATGCCACAGAAGTTGACAATTTCAACGAACGCCACAAATTGTGTCAAATAACTTTACCCAAATAACCGTGCGGAAAATTTATATTGCTCCGTATAACTAAAACCACACAAAGTTACCAGGCGCCGGCCGCGAAGTACTATTTTAGCGCCGTCTGGCGTACATGAGGGCAACCAGTGCATCTTCTCCATCGGGATTGAAACGTGCCGTGTAGCAGCCGCTATGCGTCAAGTGCGCTCGAAAACTCAATAGCGCTTTGCTACAATCCGGGTTGAAACTGCCGGTGTGAGAAGGGTATAAAACATGCGTTCACCTTATCTTCACTCCGCAGTGCAGCCCGGAGTACATCAGGTGCCGAAGCCACTTCCTTCACCGTCGAAGCTACAAAGTTCTATAGCCCGCGTCAGTTTTCACTGTGCTTTACAAAGTAGCTCGCCCCCATCTGACGCAATGGAGCGTTTTGTTTCCTGTGTACACTCTTGCTCTCCGGCATGAACGTTCCTTTGGCTGACCAATTTGGCAAGTGCCAGGTATGATAACCGTTTGGGAGTTCCAAAGGCTCTTCGCCCAAAAGACGTTTTCGGCACGCTTTTACACGCAGCTAAAATACTTTTTTTGCAATGCTTGGAGAAACATCTTTCAAGAACCGCCTACGCATAGCAATAAATACACAACACAGAACGTCCTCAACATACCCATAATGTACCAAGCTGACACCTGCTTCCCTAGCCCCTCGAGAGCGGCGTTCAGGTGACTGCTGGGCTCCCGTGTAGCCCACCTCGCTCAATATTGCGCAAAAGGGAGCTGGAAGAAGGAATGCAATATATTCGAGCAACGGGGGGACGAACCTCGCTTTTACCGCCAACTACCCACACACGTTTGCAAGAAAGAGATGGTAAGAAAGACAGAAACTTGATTGTTAAGACCATAGCCGTTTATAAGATGGCTAGCGGGCAGCTCTTCCTGAAGACAGCGGCCCGCAGGAGTACTTGGGGCGGCTACACATCTACACCATGACAGAACACCATTCACCTTTGTACAATATTATAACACCTCGTCGTTATTTTTAAATTGTTGAATATTCTAGAAGTATTTTTTATTTATGAACATGAAATATTTCTATTTAAAGCAATTTATTTATTACTATTCTTGCAGGACAGAAACTTGGCCCTAATAGAGGGGCTCATAGAGTACATAATTTATACCACAAATAAAGAGATGAAGCTGAGGGAACAGGAAGATCATAGCTATGTAAATTACCGATGACCGATGTTTGGAATATGACTAGGTTTCTTTCATAAAATTACCACATTCAAAAACAGTTGGGGGCAAACAATTGTCTTAGGACACTGTTCTCGGGAAAATGTCTACTTGTGTGCATGGGCTTAAGCGAAAAATGGCGGTAAAGAGTACGCAAGGCTATGTCTCATTGTCTTTGCAGTTTATCGCAAAGCTCCCTATGTTGCCCTTCTGTTGATCCCAAAGCCACATGGGTGTTTCGAACAAATGTCGTTTTAAGAATACTCCTTGTTTTATTTCATGCTTGACATTAACGTTAATTCGTTACAGCGATACAACATCACACTTTGATCTTTATGGTCCCAAAAAAACGGCCATCGACATCAACGTATCTCAAGAAGAAGTGTATATAGAGAAAACGTTTGTGAAGATTCGTACAAATAAATACGATTATCCTTGGCAATATAAGCACGAATACGTCAAAAACCTCACTGTTCCTGTGCCAGGATACTACAGCGTCGCAGTTCGCTTCGAAAACGACAGCGGCAATATTTCGGTAAGTGTCTAATGAAGCATGCTTTTCTGGTTCCTCTGGCACCGGCAGGTTTTTTTGTACACGCAAAGTCAAAAAGTTCGGAATGCAAGTTCTCTATGTTATGCTGACTCTTCGGATACTGTATAACTTTAAACAGGAAAATGAAAAGCAAAATACAGTCAAAAGTTTCACCACAGGGCCTTTTCTGGGGCGACTCCGGTTTCTGGCACCACCAATTGCAAAATTTGTTTGACTGTGCGCGTGCTACCCTGTGAATGATAACATATCCAAGCGTTATCTGCGAACGTGGTCGTTTTGTTATCCTCACTCCTCCAAACCGTTTTATGCAGCCGACCAAAATCGGCAGCATGAACGAAGCCGGGACTGTAGTAATGAGCGTAGCTAGCATCGACGTAGTTACCTTTGTTCACTACTGAGAGAAGCTGAATTGCCCTGAGTAGACGTGTCATCGAGGAACGGCAAAAACAAACTTCCTGTAACTTTTTGGCACAATCATCGCCAGGTTTGAGATAATGACTCCCGATTTGCGTTTCAGAATGGTGTTATTTGTGTCTGGCCTTGACAATAAAAATTTTAAATGTACGCCGAAACGTACGTCCTATGTTGGTATACACGACGACAGGGGCACCGAACAAAAAGCCACCTGTACATGTATGTCACCCTTGCACCGCACACGCAAATTTATTTTAATAATAATAATCATTGTTTATTATCAAGGAGTACATACAGACGCAAAATGGGCCCGCCAAAGCCTACAGATGGGCTTGTGCAGCGTCGCCTGGCAGCAACGGCCTTCACTGCTATAAAAAACACTCACTGATAGTGGTAACAGAGCAGGAAGGTTAAAAAAGACAAGCAAACAGAAAAAGAGAAAAGTAGAAGAAGAAAAAAAAAGAACAAGAGCGAAGACGAAATATTAAAGGGAGGAAAGAAAAAAGGATAGCAAGCAACAACCGAGAAACTGAAGAGACTAAGACAAACGGACAAACAAAGATGAAATAAATCAACATGGATTTCAGCTACATGGGTGGCATTTTCCTCATCACAATAAAAGAATTAAAGAACAAAGAAATAGCTACCAATCACCGCATGCACATACATACTTCCACATATTTCCAATGCCAGCATAGCAGCACGCAAGTGTTTCCGTGTTTTTGAAGAGAACAATTCGTCAGGCAGTTTGGCGAAGATAGCAGGAACATAATATGGCCGCGCAGCCATACCGTAATGGGTACGGACCTTTGGCGTCATTTATCGAAATATGTACCGCAGCAGTATAGGTTTAATATTAGAAGCTGGGTAATCCGTACACCAGAAATATTTCAGCACAACGCTTTGCTTAAACAATGTATCGAATGACGGTAAACCACTTGCTTTAAATACACTGTGCGAATACGGCACGTGTGACTTATAATGAACGCTCTTGGAGCACTATAACTCAAAGTTTGAGCTAGTATTTTTCGAACAGAGAAAGGCAGAAACACTTTTAAGTTTCGCACCATACAGGCAGTATTTCTAAGTAGGGGTGTGCGAATATCGAAATTTTCGAATACGAATCGTTTACGAATATCTATCTTCGAATATCGAATCGAATATCGAATAATTATGAAGGAATGCGGGTTTCGAAATCCACTTTTATTTTTTTGAATTTTGATGAAAATTAGCACAGCACCTGGAAATCCTGTGATAACCCCATAAATATTTCAAAGTATTATTTTGAAGACTTTTTATTCATAAAATTTTCTTTCTGTCCCCCTTGCACCGAGCTTAAGCGGCCAATAAAACATGATAGAAAACTTGTTCAAAGTGCTTTGCATTCCCAAATGAATCGACGAGGGCGTGACAGTCTTACGTTGCGCAAGAAAGCGATATGGCTCGCCCGCATCGCGGCGCTCGTATACCGCCGCATGTCATACTTTGTTTATCCTTGACATGGCCCACCAAGTCGCTCCGAAGATTAAATCTAAAGTCACAGGCAATAATTACAACTACTGGCGTTCAATCGTACCAGGTTGTGCAGCCAGGCGATGCTCCAACGCGCAGAGGCTACGCCACGTGCGCCGAAGCTTTCGACTCGTCGGCCATTTCATTCCCAACGCTAGCGAGCCTGCTGTCAAGTTTTGCAATAACTAATCGTGTAAGCATCTCAAATACGACCAAAAGTTCACTGCGCGAACCGCTATCACAAGCGGGCACATCGAGTTTCACCCTCCAGCGTAAAGTCGCGAGCACCAAGAAGCGTTCGATGATCTCGGCCTTTCGAGCCACGCAATTTCCCGTGATACGGCTTGTGATCTCAGGAATTGCCATCGCTATATTGCCCGTATTGAATACCATAGCAGATAAAATGATGGAACAGAAACTTGGACAAGCGAGGGAGTGCAAATTAACTCATAGACGCGCACTAAACAGTTCAGGCGGCCGCCATCTTTCATTGCCGCAGCGACGCCGAAGCAGGAGGGCCGTTTCAACGCGCGCCGACCGGAAGACCAACCACGCTTCAGAATCTATTTCTGGCTTCGTTTATGCGCATTTATTTTTCTGCCATTCGTGCATTTGTGAAATGAACGAAGATAAAAGAGACGGTAAGGACCGGAAAGAGCATCGCTAGGCTGGTCCAACGGTACCAAAATGGCCACGGCCGGTGGCACCGTTGCAGAGATACAGCGCTTCGAAAATTGCCGTTTTTCGCCCATTTCCTTTGACATTTTGTCACCGCGGCTTGCCGAAGTATTCTTCGTACCACTTTGCGATGGATTTTGGCTGACAAACTTTGCAAGCACACAAGATAGAAAACATAGAAGCCAAATATGTCACTTTAAAGAAAACGCTGTTACGGTCCCTTTTCTGAAGTTGAAATACACCCTTAAACTCACCCTTCATCAAACTAATCAATCCAAATATTCAATAATAGCCGATTATTCAAACCTGTTCGAATATTCGAAATGTTTTGAATACATAGTTTTCGAAGCGAATACGTGCACAACATATTTAATATTCGAGTAATATTCGAAATTTTCGAAAATTCGCACACCCCTAGTTCTAAGCTTTTTAAATACGTGAGTTGTGTGTGTGTTCCACAAAAGATCCCCATCAAAATGTACACCTAGGTATTTAACAGACTCGACACAGGAAATAAGGGCAGAGGAAAAATATGCATAATTTGATGAGTGTATTGTAATGAAGCCGTCGTTCGGCACTGTTTTCCGTCGATTTCGGAAACAAACTAGCCCACTTTTTACAGGGTTGGTTGGTATTAAATTTGCTTCGAAGCAATCCGCTACCTTTTTTGCATCGTCGTGAAAATTTGAGAAAGCGAGAGAATAACCAGAGTTGCCAGATACCAGCAGGGTGTCATCAGCATGTAGCGGCGCGTGTCCACCGCGCCGAGACGACGACGACGACGAAGGCGGAACCACGAGGCGCACGCTCACGTGCGCTCGTGCTGGAGGATTAAAAATCAGTTCGAGCCCGAACGCTGTCGTGGCTGGTTGTCACTGCGCCGGTCGCGACATGATTTGGTGACGTGGACCGAACTCGCCTTTTCTGACCGCGCCATGTCGGACCCTTCGGCTTCGCCGGATTCTGCGGGCCAACTACAACCCGGCGCAGCTACGCCCGCTCACGAAGCAGCTCCGCCTGCTCACGCTACAACCGCGGCTGTGCACAGCGCTACTCTACCCCCGTTTTGGACTCGGAACCCGCGGACATGGTTCACGCAAGTCGAAGCGCGCTTCCGTCTGCATCGCATCACCAGCCAGGAGATGAAATATAACAGCGTCGTGACCTCCTTGCCAGGCAGCATCGCGGATGAGCTAGCCGACATCCTCGACGCCCCACACCCTGAAGCGCCGTACGACCACATAAAGGCAGCGATCATCCAACGCAAGTCGGAGTCGGAGCGCAGCAGGCTGCAGCAGCTTCTGAAGACCGAGGAGCTCGGTGACAGGCGACCCTCGCAGTTGCTACATCGCATGCGGCAGCTATTGGGCGATCATGGCCAGGACCTCAACAATCCACTTCTTCGGGAGCTCTTCCTTCAACGCCTCCCCCAGAACATGGTATTGGTACTTGCGGCAGCCGCTGACATGCCACTCAACCAACTCGCGGAACTGGCTGACCGCATCGCGGACTATTCCCGGTCCCAAAGCATCGCCGCAGTCGTCGATACGCCCTCCACCTCAAGGGACGACTCCAGGCTTGGTCGACTTGAGAGCCGTATTGATGAACTCAGCCATCAGCTGTCATCCCTCGCACCCCTCTTGCACCGACGCCGACGTGCATCCCGTGACCGAGGGTACTCCCCATCCCCGTCCCGTTCTCAACATGGCTCCTCCGCAACACGCGGTGAGCCTGGCCCTTCGGGCGTCTGTTGGTATCATCGTACCTTCGGCACTGCCGCCCGCAAGTGCAGCCAACCTTGCTCATGGACGGGAAACTAGGAGACCTGACACTGGCGGCGGCAAGTGAACCCGGTCATGCAGTCAGCCGCCTCTTCTACGTCACCGACAAGGTTGCCGGCCACCGCTTCTTTGTCGATACGGGAGCAGAGGTCAGCGTCATACCGGCCTCTTCGCTAGACCGACGACGCAGAGAAATGACCTCCCCGTTAATCGCCGTCAACAACTCGCCGATCAACACCTACGGCCAGCGGTCGCTCACAGTCAATTTTGGCCTACGTCGCCCCTTCCGGTGGCTTTTCACAATTGCTGACATCAAGCAGCCCATTCTCGGTGCTGATTTCCTGGCTTGCTACAACCTGGCCGTGGACGTGCACTCTCCACGCCTCGTGGACATGACGACGAGCCTTTCAGTACATGGCATTCTCTCCTCTGCCACGGCGACCGGACTTCGAGCCTTTGTGCCATCTTCCGTGTACGAGAAGATACTTGCAGATTTTCCCGCGATCACAAGACCCCACACCGGAAATGTTTGATGGCAAGGTAGACAGCCAGTAACTCGCGCCCGAAGGTGCTGTACCTCGTCTCGGCAGGTTTCAGCCTCTGGGAGTTGAAACCAAGTGGCTGCCAACCGGAGACGAACTGCTCAACCACAGCACCGACAGCCACGCTGGAGGCGTCCACGTTTAACGCTGCCTGTCGTCGCGTGGAAAATAATGCATCTTGGCGTCGTCATCCATCTGCACGGACAGGCTTCCACTGAGCACTACTTCGCATTCTGCGAGCTTGCCAAGCACAATTCGGGCGAGCTCGGCGACGCGCAACGCCGCCGCGGTGCGCGTCGCGCGATGCCGGCACAACGCAGTTTTTGGCACCAGTGCAAGGGAACACCATGCGCCGGCCACGAACTGAAGAGCAGAGACGTCGAACACGCAAAGTGGGAAAAGTTTACCGTTTTTGTGTAGTTGTGTGAGTAAAATTCGTCTGCAGCTGCAATTTTCATGTATTATCAGGCGGAACCTATACTGACGAATTATTAAAACATTAATTTTTATCTGAAATCCTAATGGTCAGCGTAGGCGTTTGTAGGGCAAAACAACGCAACTAATATTAGAAAATTTGTGCGCTTGACCTACAACAACGGAAAGTAATTTCTTCTCCCAGCATCCAAGCATGGTGATCAGAAAATGGCAAAAGCACACTTTGCCCCGTTCACTGCATTCTAGAAGTTATTTGTGAAAACCGAGCCTTGGCCATTACCTACACTGTCGCAGGATTGTCTGTGCCAGAGAGGCACACACACAACGTTTGTCTCTTTTGTAATCGCGGTTCCTTCACAAATTGTAGGCTTATTAGGCTTAAGTGTAAAGCACGAACCATTTTTCACCTACATGAAATTACCACTCAAGAGACAGGACCTGAAATTGTGTTAAAAATCTTTTGGCACTAAAAGTAATAGCACTGAAAAAGCACATTTCCTTACCCTTTCACAGATTCTTTTCGGTGACAAAACTATAGACACTTTAAATCAAGGAAAGACTATTAGTAAGTATTAACACCTGCTTTTTTGTGCCTTATAACTGATGGTGAGCTACAAGATATAGGCATGTAGAACAAGTTACCCTATCCGAAAGATTACTAGCCGCCCTTCTGGCAATTCACACGTGGCGCACCCGCTTCTGACCGGCTGTTTATCAGTGGTGGGAGAGAGAGACAGAGAGAGAGGGGAAAGTGTCTTTACTAACCTCTGGCGATGTTAGCCGGGCTACAATGCCTAACTTTGCGTGGCAGATGTTTACGTGATAAAGATGATGTGGATGATATTGAAGATGCGGATGCGCACCGATGCGTTTTGATATTCACAGAGACTGATCTAGCGCTGCCTGCTGTAAGTACGCCATCTGAGTGTTTTAGATCGTAAAACACATTTGGAACATGCCCACGTGTCTCAAACGTCCATACATATAATGTACGCAGAAAGAGTTAGTGCAAAAGGCACTGATTGTACACTACATAGAGCACATTTACAGAGCAGGTTCTGCTGGATTACTAGCACATCGCATTGCGTGCAGAGAGGCGATGATGTCCGTTTAAACCTAAAAATGAATTTACGCCTGTATGAGGCATTCAACCACACCCACATATGCGGCATTCTAACGCAGGCTTTTGCCGACTTCCAGTCCAGTCCAGTGCCGAGTGTCCAGGTGGCATTTCTTGCAGTTTGAACGAATAGAGTATATCAGCGCGTATTGATTTGATACGTCAGCCCACGTTGAACGCTGCATGTTTCATGCCTCTCTAGATGCAGGGGAGAGGCATCTTTCCTGGAGTGGATATTCGGAATGGTATGGATTCTTCCGGTGCCCAATGGTCATGCGCAAACAATGCAGCATCTTTAGCCTTGACTTTGCCAGTTATCCTACAATGGGCAAGAACCCACTGTACTACTATGCGAAGGTGCTCGTATTGCGTTTGGAGATGTAGAGCGTGTATGTCAAACATGAGCTGGTTTTTTTTGAATGACGCTAGTTATTGAAATTCGGCCCCTGAGTCGGTGAAGATAGCTAACTCTCGTGCGGTCTGTGTGACGATGTGAGCGAAAGCCATCAGCCGAGCTGCAAGTTCTATAGCCGTATTAGACATGCTGGGGCGGAAAACGACACTGGCGGTGGTTCGTGATGATCGTATCTGAGCCCGAATAGTATATGATGCGGATAACACTAACCCATCATTGCACAAATGAGAGTGCTCTTGCTATTTTCGTGAAATATAGCCCAGAGCGAAGAACTTCAGGGTGCATGGGAACCGGACCGTGCTCCTTTCTTGTTATGCCGGGCACAGTCGTGGTCTATGGTATAACCAGGAACATCCTGGCTGGGTGCTCAGGAGGAGCAGGCTGTTGATAGAGCTGCGTTACAATACACCCACTTATTTGGCCCAGCTTGTCGCTAAAGGATGACAACGCTGTCTTGCCACAATCCAGAGACACGCTCTAAGCAATTGCTGAATGTCTAGAGCGAGTGGCAAGAGCAACTTCCAATATATGGATCTTTTGATGGTTGAGGCTGTCTTGAGAATGAAAAAGTGGTCCCGCAAGATTTGTGCTTGCATGCCCTGTAGCGGTTTCGAACTTCCTTTCCATAGAGGGACGAAAGCAGGGGTGCTCTAGCGCAGGTCAACGCAAACAGCTTCATACAGCCGGAAAAGAGAGTTCATTGAACTGCCGGTGTTGATATAGGGCTTGCGGAATATGCCTGTGAATAAAGTAATCTTGTCCTTGGGGTGGCTGGCCTTAGGCAAGCAACTTAGATTACTACCAGTGCTACCCGAAACATCTTGTAAGCCTGGACGCATGGAATTGCGGCCTCCCGCATTAAGGCTGTAGAGCGTAAGGTCACGCTTCATCAAAGCGATCGCACCACACTTGTTCAATGAGATTTCTGAACTTTCTGCTACCTGAAATGCCACAATGGAGTCCCTTGCCCGCTACAGTCTTCACGATAATACTCCGTTCATACGGCCAGGATGCCATATGCAAATGTTGCAGCAAAGAGAGAGATTTTTACCGACTGGGGCGCGAATTTGTTCATGCCTATTATGTCTATGTTCAAGGATGCAGGGCTCAGCACCCCATCATGAGCGACACCTCGATCCAACTTGAGTATCGATGAGGCGCCGCTGCCTGTAGACATGCAAACATACCTATTAGTCTGATACCCATCCATAAATTCGGCACCTAAAGCCAATAGACTTCATCGGTGAGGGGATGACTTATACCTCCACGCAGTAGTACGCTGACTTTATCTCAGGAACACGGCACAATATTGCTGCGCCGACAATTAGCTTGTGTATTTCTATTCGCTGCTATGACCCTTCCGAAAGCTGGACATCTGTGCGGTATATATTTGGGATACTGAAATCCCAGTCCTTCAGTTTCCCACCAGTTTTATTTTTTGAGTGAAACTGATGACGAACAGTGAAACTCAGAATACTCCGGATGGCTTCAAGTCGGAAGGACTCAATGACGGTAGCGACATTACCAAAAGTTAGACATAGGAAAACGCGGGAGTGTTTCCACCTTGGCTCTGGACGGCCAGTTTCCTCCAAACAATTGTAGGAATGCAGAATAAAATTTTTCCCTCTTCAGCTAGATGTGAGATTGTTGTGTAGGTATGTTATCCGGTGCCGGACAACTCGATTTCATGATAGAAGTTGCTGAAGGGAGCAACTCTGCTAATGAGAAAGGCCCGGCCATTGGGATAACCGGTTCGGAGCATATTTAGGTTGAGGGAGAGCATGACGGAAAAAGAGCTGCTGCCGCTGCAGTAATTTTCATGCCCCAAGCGTCAGAGACGTGGATGTCACCGGTGTTCTTCCTCCTTGAGATGGATTTGGACAAGTACAGGGGAGTTTGGGGGGGCCAAACTTCTGAGAATGTGCCATATTCATTAGAGCGACTTCTGGGGGTCCAGCTTGGGGCACTAAAATTCCAACTCACTCTTGGAGGGAATTGGTCATAGGCCCCTTAATTTCTTCTCCGCTCACCTTGAAGCTCGGATATCTCCAGGCGATTGTGTCCGGCGTGCACTTTCTTCTCTTCGTCTAACTGCGGAAAGCCTATCATGCTCTGTGCCGGAAAGGACGTATGTATGCGGAAGCTTCAGGAGCTTTGATCTCAGCTTTAGAGTTTTTTACACGGTGTTCACAAAGGTTTTATACAAGTTCAGCGAGCACACGCTTCATCCATCCCATTTTTAATGCCTCCCAGTCAGAGGAGTGAATTACAAGTTTAGCACGGGAACCCGGGATGCCAACCACCGCAATGTAAGTCGGAGAATGGTCGCTGCCATGGAGTAAATGCCCAACCCAGGCAGCCAAGGACTGTTCGGCCTAAACCAGGCCGGTGTACTTTGGCCGGTGATTTTCTGTCCGGCCGTTTTCCGGCAGCCATGTTCGGCCAATGTCCAAATCTGGGCCTTTTGGCCGTATACTGCCGTACTCCCATGGCTGTCCAACGGCCAGTGTCCGTCGGCCAGTCGACCGGCTTACGGTCATACGGCCAGATTGCACCCGCAGGGCTCCGGCCATTCGAAAGCCACCCGTGTACGGCCGAAGTACGGCCGCCGGAGGACAGCCGAGATGCGGTCGTCGGACTCCAGCCGGGCTAAAGCTACCTGAAATACGGCCGTGCTACGGGCATTGGAGTTCAGTGACAGTACGTTAACGGTACTGAGGCCGGTCACTGCATGTCGCGCAAGCAGATGACTCATTCGCGCAGTGCAGAAGCAGCACAAACCCAGCATTTTGGGTCCAATGCATCCACATCAAAGTGAGCTCGCGCGAAACCACCAGCCGTCAAGCTTTCAGCGCAGCCTTGCTTAATTACCAGCCTCAGTTGACAGCAAAATTCATTTATTAAACAGTGCTCACAAATTGTCGTTCCTTTAATTGCTGTGCCTCTTTTACTGCCGAACACAGAAAATATTCAGTTCTTTGTAAAGCTTGAATAGATGTATTGTCCAGGTCCTGATATCCTCTGTGGGGCGGCTTACGTGTAATAAACGGGGAAAGAGAAAGTGGGGGGGTGGGGGCGGTGGAGGGCGCATACTTCAGTGGGCTGAATTTCAGAGAGATAAATTGCGCCGCTTTGAGCCAATTTCTTTTATGGCAATATTCCGGAACACTTTCATGTTATGACTACATAAACTATTTTTGTAACAGTTGCTTGACCAATTTTAATGTATATAAAACCGGCGTGAATGCCTTTAAGAAGCGTTTTGGTTCTCAACAAAACACTCAGGAGCATTTAATATAACTCCTTCACAAAACAGTATGCACAGTTTTTGCCCATTTTTCTTGCAAAGACATTTTCTACTCGATCAACTTTTCGGATGATCTTGCGCAGGGCTGATCGTAAGAAGGAGCGAACCGGTACTTTCATTATCAATCTATTTTAATGTTGTTATCATGAGTATACGTCTACACCACTTAATAGTCCAAAAGAACTTAATTTTCTTCTAATGTCATACTACGTTCAAACAATTCTAGACGCGTTGCGAACGCCGCCCTGCTTCAGGTGGCTGCAGTTGTATCCCTCTGTGTTCACGCAAGGAAAGTCGTAAAATTAGAGTTACATAATTTGTTTCAAACCAATAACATAGCAATGGTAGCATGCATACAGAAAACCTTGCATACTGCAACGAATAGGGCAATAAATATTTTATTGGTCAAGGTTGAATGCGTAGGGTTCCCAACCCGTCGGAGGCAAACTTGCGCCTCGGGAACTTTATTTATTTATTTATTTATTTATTTATTTATTTATTTATTTATTTATTTATTTATTTTATTCATTTATTTATTTATTTATTGTTATTCATTTATTTATTCATTGTTTTAGTTATTTATTTATTTATTTATTTGATGCTTGCTTTCCTTTGCATGCATTACAGAAGGGAGATACATAACACTAAGCATTAAATATGAGACAAAATAACAAAATAATTCAACAAAGCGCGCTGAAAATCGTCACTATAAACAGTTAATGCAATCATACGTGGAAGATAATTACACTGCAGTATTGATGTAAAATAAAATGAATCGCGCAAGGCGTCACCTTTAAAGGAAAGTTAATAATTTGATTTAAGCTAGCGGTCTCACTTTGCGATATGTAGAATGGCGCTTGGACCTACTTCTCCCCTTCTACTCCAGTTTTCGAATGATAGATATTACGGAAAAAGTTCAACCTGTGGTTTCGTCTGTGGTCTTTCACGTCGCGCCATTTTAGTTTACTTTTAATTTCTCTCATGCTAAGTTAAGCGTGCCAATTACATAATACGAATCGCACTGACATATTTTGTATGTTTCCACTCGTATCAACCACCTCTTTGGTGCAGGGATCCACGAAAACAAATGCGTACTCCAAGATTGAGCGCACATGAGAGAAATACGGTTGTGCGTTTCAGTTAGATGAAGGTTCACTGAAATTTCGTCTCAGAAAGCCAAAGACATATGCAGCCGTACCTTTAATGGTGTGAACCTGCCTATTCAACCTCTAACCACTCCCTAAATAAACTCCTAGGTATTTATATTCCTCGGCCGTTGTCACAGCAGAAATTTACGGTATACGTATTCAATTGGAATGAAGATTTTCTTGTAAAGGTGTCGTTAACACTCTGCTTAACATCCAAAAACTTATCTGAATTAGCACACCAGGATGTTATTAAATTCGAATAAAGCTGCAGGTATAGGGAATCACGTTCATTCGCTATAGTCCGGAAAACTACACAGTACTTTTGAACAAAGCTATAGGGCAATAGTAATAACAATGCAAAAACCGATTCATTCAGTTCATAGAATGAAATGTACTACGCAGAAGGTGATATGGAACACCATGATTTGCTTTTTTGCAGTCCAATAATATACAGTCAACCACTTTAAGCTTTTCTATTGCAAGAGATAAATTGTGCGTGAACTCAACAATCTGCATTGAGCAAGAAAATCCTGACAAAATCCGTGTTTGCTAGGATGCTGGCGATTATGTTTAACCAAATGAGTCATATCCCAAGAGTAGCTAAGCTCACCTTCAAACATCGGAACTAAATTAACAGCTAGGCTTCGTCAGTGACAAGGCTGTGTTGTTATCGCAAATTTAAAATAATTTTTTTTCCAAATAGGCAGTCGTAAAATCTCATGAAGTAACATAGTGCAGGGCATGAAGTTGATCCTACCAATACACAAGCGAATCTCTTCTACGTTTATCACCAACAACATAGTGCAACACTGCTTGTCGCAGTTTAATTGTAAGTGAATAACTTGCGCTTTTGCTCGCACTTGCCTTTCTTTGGTGGGGAGTCCTTGACATGGTGGCGGTTTAGCTCCTGCGTGGTGGCCGCTTGCTTGACGCCCTTGAAGGCCAGTTATTTTGGTGAACCATCTCCATCTCACATCGGACATCTCTGCCGAGTCGATGTCTCCAATGCTCTCCATTTCTTGAGGGGGCGAATAGCCTCGAGCTGATGCATCGACGAAGCCGGCGGCAGAGGCGTGGTAGCGGCGATATCTGGCGAGGCTTAGCTCACCCGTCGGTGTGGCACAGTCTTCTTGTGGCAATAAATGACATTTCGATGGCCTAAAAGGTTCCCTGCTAATGTCCACTGAGTCCTTGCACCTTGTCCGTTCACCGAGAACACTCTACTGTTTGACAAACGATGCTCGTTCATTTAAAACGTAGAAACACGGAGTGGATGAAAAACGCGTCCCCGTCGTTCGGCTCCCTAACAGCTTTTTCTCCCCCCAGGCAAAAACCGGTCGGTCTCCTTCCAAACACGTCTGTGCATGAATTCTGGGCGCCCAGGCGAGTGCCGTTGTTCGGCTGTATACCGTTTGCCGAAAAAAACTCCCAAGCATTTCCCCGAGGGTGAACATGGTTAAGTGCGAATGCACGGGGTGATGCTATGAGGGGGAGTAAAGTTAAAATCCGTTGGCATTCGCCCGTGAGCGCGCGCGAGCCGACCCACGGAGGTCTGGCAGTTTATCGCTGCATATATAGGGGGGTACGCCGCGCCGAGCGCGCCTAGCCAGGTGGCTGAGAGAGGAGGCGAGCGCAAGGGGAGAGGGACAGCGGCGCACGGCAGCTGCAGCCGAGCGAGGGGGAGAGAAGAGAGTGAGACGTCACGGTGGAGAGAGAGGCGCGCGGCAGCGGCTGGGGAGAGGAGGCGCGCTGTGACGTCATATCATGACGTCATGGCGCGAGGAGCGGTGCGGGGAGCGGCGCGCACCCGCGCAGCCACGGCGAGGAGGCGGAGCGAGCGCGGTCACGTGGTGAAGTGACGTCACCGCGCCGTTGCTACCGACGCTCCTCTCCGCTCCACGCCGTTGCTAGGGAGAGGAGGACTGCGGACGCCGCCGCCGCCGCCGCCGCCGGCGGTGGAACGTTTGGGGTCGCTTATAAAGTGCATTCGCACTTAAAAATGACGTATAACCAGATACCTTACGTAGTCCGGTCTCCTCTTGATCACGGGTTGCCAAATATTCTGTGGCCATTCGCTTGCCGTAATTCGGCCGAGGACAGCTAACCGAATGAAAAACGTATATTCTGGGGCCGCACGTCGGCCGGTATCCTTCATAACCGTGGTTGCCCGAAGAAAACGAATATTCTACCGCCGGACGCGCGGTTCACCATTGAAACAACGAATGCACGGCAGCCACGCCCCGGCCGGTCTCCTTTCGAGCACCAACTGCCGCAAGAATACGCATATTCTGTGGCCGGTCGCTTGCCGTGCTTCGGCCGATTACCGCTTCCCAAAGAAAAAACGGATGCCCTAAGGCCGTACTTCGGTCGTTCTCTTTCGCAACATCGGCGGCCGTAAGAGAACTGAATATCTGGCAGCCGGTTAGCTGCCGTTGTGCGTCCGGACACGGGCGAACGGAAAAATACCGAAGCGCTGATTGCCGAATGTTGGCCGTTCAACGCATGATCAGTGGCTGCCGGAATCTTGATGCTGGCCGGACATGTCAGAAAGCGGCCAAAGATGGGCCGGTCTTGGGGCACACTTTCTGTGCCGACTGGGAATGCCCAGCTCGTCTTAGGCAGAAGTTGTAACAAAACTAAAGTGACACCAAAGGCGCTGATATCTTTTCCTCGCAGACGTTGGGCTCCCAAGAGTTGACAACGCGCATACCATGCTTGTGATTGATGTCCAGAAGGTGTCTTCCTTTAGTTGTCGTTTTTCTGCTGCCTCCGAGGTGATAAAGAGCATTTAAGTCGGCGTACAAGATGTGCGGGGATGGTGTAGTACCAGCGATGCCTTATAAGCAATTTATTGAAATGATACACCAGGTGAAATATAAGTGGCGATCTTTGGGAAGAGCAACCAACCACCGCGAACTGTCGCTGCCATGCCATGGCGGAAGACTATGCTGTTTTACTACATACGGGGCCCTCGAACACATGATGGGTTAACATGAGATGACCAAAAGAACCCATCAAAAATTTCAGAGCGGGCATGGTACGATTCTATTTATTCCCACTACGGTTCACAAGGGAAACAACATTAAACGGAATTTGAATTCCTCGATGGGACTTGCCGGGCGAGTTTGACACCTACCGCGTAATCATCTTACTGATTGAGGCAAACAAAACTATCCCGCCGGCGGCGACTTCGGCGCTAGTTGATAATCCCATTTGCTTTAAAATAAAACCTAGGACTTTCGTGCCCCAAATTGTACCTGGCCCACCACGGCGGATGACGAAAGGTGCCGAATGCTTTAATAATATCGCGGGAGCATCGGTCGGCAGGTGGACTAGCGACTTTTCATGATAGAAAGCGGCGAAACAAGCGAGAACAGATCTCACAGTTCACGTGCGCAGTGTGGTGCCACCAGTGCCACAATTGTCTCCTACGGTCTTTCCGCAAGCGCGACACAACTTCTTTCAGCTTGTAACCAGCCTCATATCTTCATTGCTGGGGGGTGGCAATGTTCCTTGTGCGGCCAGTTCATGGAAACTACACTGTGCATGTGAACTGTTCGCCCCTTTCTACCCTGATAAGCGCTGATCCACTTCCGGACGATGCTCCCGCGACAATAATAGAATGTCCGGTGGCCGTAACTAGTAATCAGCCTCCAGAAAGCACACAGTTGTTTGTTGTCAAACTTTATCGATATTACAAACATTTACTGACATTCCTTGGCGTCTCCGCAAGACCTAGTGCTTCAAAAAGCCCCCAGGTGGGACTCACTAAAATTCTCGCACGCCTAAGAATCCCTGGTTATTCATTGAACGCGAAAGTATAAGCATTCAGTCGTAGAACACAGAGCATTGTATGCTACGTACCGCCAAGCCCAACAACGGCTCTTGATGGAAACGGCTCGGAAAGCATAGCCACATTCACCACTTCAGTGAAAATTGTTGCCACATGTTTCGGGCGAAGAAACTGGTTAATTCCATGAACGTCGAGAAAGTGGGGCCAACAAAGCCCGTGTTGGGTTATAAATTGAAGTTTGAGTTTGTTTCGCCTATGAAACGGTATATTTTATAGCCTTTAGCAGAAGCACTCAAAGGAGCTTGTATGCGGACTGGGCAGCTCAGTGATCACAGGAACATCAATCACGCAAGAAGCCTATAACAATGTACAGAAAGCAATTGAATAACCAAACTGTGCATGGACTATGCGCACAAAAATGAGAGGAGTATAGCACATACATAACCAAGTAAAACACATACATATATAAACATAAAGAAAAAGTGGATAACCGTAATGCCATAATTTTTATGGTTATCAGGCGAGAAGCGACCACACAAAAAAAGAACAGGCAATTATATACACAACAGTGGAAATAACATTACAGAGTGACAATACACACTACTCTATCTTTGATTGCACCCAATCATTTTTACGTTTTTTTTTCAGTTTGCTAGCTGAAGCTACTCTAGAATGTGTAAGAAATTACTTCATTAATAAACCAACAAGGTGCATAGAAGGCTCATTTTCTTTTAGCATACCCTCTCTACAGTCTAGCTCTGATAAAAGGTTTTATATTACGGAGGTCCCAAGCTTTCTTGTTCTTTATTTTGTATTTATCTAAAAAATGTGTTATATGAGCAGTGTAGCCATGAGACATTTTTGCACTGTTATCATAGAGTGACTACAAAGTATATCTCCAATGGCTGTACTACTGCATGTTATTCTATAAACAACGTTTCTTGCTATGTTACGAACAATGGTATTTAAATATTTAATTCTCTTTTGAAGCCCACCCATAAATAGTTTTCCCGTTCCCCAATATCTATTCACCCAAGATTTCTACACCACTGTTCCTAGACGAACATCACAAGCCATTCTTAATTTATAAAAAACGCAAGAAACCTACTGTCAGTTTTGCGCAACATGCTCAAAATGATGGATAAATGAAAATGTGCCATCGAAGAAAACAACTAAATATTTTACTTTGGTGAGGTAATTGAAGAATTGGCATGTACAATTCCTGCCAGGATATCAATGAAGAAACTGTTCAAACGAAGAACCAATTTTTCTGCGCGGGCTGTGAAAACAAGTAAAGTGCGTTTTATCGTGATTTGTAAAAATATAGTCTCTGGGAAACCCTGTAAATAGTTTAGAGATGTCCATTTTTAATCATTTGATTCCATCTATGTAACTGTCATTAACCAAAAAAGTGCCGCACCATCTGCATACTGGAATATTTTAGAATGTAAGGATAACTGAGCCAAATCATTTATGTAAAATGAAACAATAAAGGTCCTAAAATTGACCCTTTTGGAACAGCAAACATCAATGGTAACAAGTCAATATTAGTGTCATTACATTACATTCTGATATCGTTCCTAGAAGTAACTTAAAAAAGTTCTGCATAATCTCCGCGAAATCCTAAATAAGATAACTTATTTATGACCACACTTTGGTTCATTCTATCGAATTGTTTTTGTAAATCTAGAAAGAGGGCGACTACAATTTTATTATTGTAGATTTTCTCATTTACATAATCCAAAAGGACTTCAAGTAGTGTGGTTGAACCTTCAAAAACCTGTATTAAATATTTGATTGAAGCTTGTACTTTCACTAAATGAAGTCGTCCTTCTCTAAAGAATTTCAGCATACTTGGCACGGCAGGTGACATTGTAGTGGGCCTATAATTATCATACCGTTGCTTCGGACGACCTTCGTAGATAGGTCTTAAGGATACCTTCATTTGTGATGAAATCTAGCCTGTATTTAAAATGCTTCTAAAATTTAATGAAGTAACTTCTTCACTTTTTGAAAACTGATAAAAATAACTATAACGTGGATCCGATCGTGTCCTGCAGATCTGAACAAGGACAAAGTTCTCAGCGCGGAAAATATTTCAAGCTAAGTTAAAGCATAAATGTATGCTGGGTGCTCGTTAGACTTCATAATTGAATTCGAAGTCGGCACTGGTGGATTCGTACTTCGCAATTTAACAGCGGCATTAGAGAAACACTTATTGAAATTATTTGCTAACGGATACGTTTCAATGGCTTAGAAGTTGGTAGTAATAGTTCCGTCGATACTACTTTTGTGTGTTCTCCCGCCTAATGAGTTTACTGTGTTCCAGGTTTTCGTTGGGTATTTCCTACATTTATTTCATTCATTTCTATAGTACCAATTTTTTGGCACCGGTAACTTAGCGGTGAGGTTTTTCTCAACTGCCTTAATTCTTCCTTTGAAGACAGGTTTGATAGGTCTTTCTTAGATAGATGCCACAGTCAATGCTTTAGGAAAGTTGGTTCCATTATTTCATTGTTTATCCAAGGCGTTTCAACATTGGGAGAGAGAGTGAGAGAGTGAAGTAATCGATGATAAAGGCAAAGACGGGATATGGCAAGGCACGATTTCAACAATGGCTGGTGTAGCATACGTTTTAATGCAAAGATCCAGGAATATGAGGTGTATACTGATAGAAAGAAACGTGCAGCACGATTCTTAACGCATTCGATGAACAGTGTAAGGTTATCGTGATGTGGGCAAAAGACCGCACTGACAAACTCTAATTTAGGCATGGCAAAGCTCTGTAAAATTTAATGGCAGTTCGAGCGGAGGACAGATTAGTGTGCAAGAAGTCGAGGGCACGGTAACAGAGTTTGTAAGGTAGTTGATGTGATTGGTTGAAGTTAGATCATGAAAGATGATGATACCTAAGTACTTGAATGAGTCAGTGGCATCCATTGCGGCTTTAATTCAGGCATACGCGGATTTACATAGTTGCGAGGCCAGTTGTAGGAAACTAATTACGGCTTGCTAACGTTATTTGTACCATTTCCGGCACCATTCCTGGATATTAAAGAAGTCGTGTTGAAGAATACTGGTATCGTTAGAGGTTAGTATGGGACGCTAAATTGCGCAATCATCTTCGAAATCACAGACATTTAATCAGACAGCAAGAGGTAGATCATTACGTAACTTAGCAATAGTAATGTTCCGAGAACAACTCCTTTGGGAACAGCAGACAGTACAGGGGATAAGCCGGAAGTGTGCGAATTTGCATAGGCTTACTGCTTGCGGTCGGTTAAAAAAATTTGTATCCAATAAGGAACATGCGGGCGTAGGTTTCAACGGGAATGTTAGTAAAAGCTGGGCGGGAAGTACTCTATGATACGTTTTCTCGAAGTCTAATATTAGGGCATCAAAACAACGTTTTTTTTTTCAGATAACTATGCAGATCAGGAAAATAGGGGCAAGCTGAAAGTCACAAGAATAATCTTTTGAAAACCGTGCATATTTGGATCAAACAACTTTACAGACGAATAAAAAAAACTATATGGGAGTACAATATTTTCCATGATTTGGAGGGATGCGCTCGCAGCGATAACAATTCGGCAGTTATTAGATTACGAGCGGTCACCTTTTCTAAAGACCAGAGTAATTTTCCCAAAACGCCATTCTTCTACAACTGAGCCTCTGTCAGGTAACTTATATATGGTGGATAGGGAGAGCTGCTCATAAGTTTTGTGTTCTTTACAATATTCGCATCGATGCCATCAATGTCTACTGAATACGAGTTCGATGATGTGGAGATCAATTTATCGATACCATGAAGATCGAATGTGATGCTTTGCATTGGGATATGGTCCGGAAGATTATCATTTCGTTTGTGTTTGAACACGAAAAGAATTGTTTAGGACGTCCGCTCAATTCGTGTCTGAGACACTGTTGCCGGATTTCTCGAGCAAGGAAATTCTATTGGGTTTGTTTCGGGTTAATGTTTATCCCAATGCGCTTTGGACCATTTTCTAGCATGGCAGTCAAGATATTGGAAAAGAATTTTTGAGCCTTTGTAAGCAACGCATTATGCTCTATAGCAGATTTGTAACTTTTTTCCCATGCTATTTGTGATCCGGCCTTTTTCTTATTCCTTTAATGTGTTATTAAACCATGGCGATGGAGGCCCCACGGTAATGGTAATAGTTGGTATATGAAGTTTCATTAGTCGCAGCATTTCTGACCTGATCATTCCCCAGTTCCATTCGACAGAGCGCTGGAGAAAGCTTGAAATGAAGCTGTCGGCAAACGCGGCGATTTCGCGATTGATGCTTTCGTAATCGCCTTTTCATAAAGGGTAACATTTTTTTTCTGTTTTACCCTATTGTAGACGGCAAGAAAAAGTTGTATGTAGGGCATTATGATCACTGAGGCTTTGTAGGTGAATTTCACATGAAAAGTTTTCAGGGTGTGTTGTTGGGCTAAGGTCAACAATGTTTCAAGAATGGTTTTTAGAGTGCGTGGGTTGCGAAAAAAACTTGCGATAGTGAAAAAGTTCGACACGTGTTTACGAATCCAGATGCTGCCATTTTAAAGCCTTCGAGTTGAAGCTAGATCATACCAAAAGATGGAAGGAAAGTTGAAATCTAGGAAGAGCAATATTGGAGTGTCCTCGAACATTTTTCTCACTCTCTGAACTGTAGTGCGAAACCGATACGAATGAGACGTCAGCGGTCGGACGTCCGTAGAGGCTGTTGATCAAAACACGGGGAAAATATGCGTTGCATAAAAGCCAAATTATTATAACCGGAGATGAAATATTTGCTACTCAACAGTGGAAATCCCGATTTGTGGCTATTAACACGCATCCTCCATGTTGCACATCTCCACTCTCATTGCGGAATATATCAAAATTTGTCAAAGATAGAAGCTAGACCTGATGAGTCTAGCCATGTTTTGCCTAGAAGGATGACGTTGAAAGAAGATGAGTTGGCGAGAGAATACAGGCGATCCCGCTTGGGAAGGATGCTCCGAAAGTTTGTTAATATGAAAGACAGCTGAGAGTTTCGAGTTTAGCCACGTTTATTAGGACCATTTGAAAATGTCTATAAAATTTGTTCGACAACCCCTTGCTCCGCATGGTCGCACACGTGTTGTAACGCGATAGCCTTATTGGCTCATTTCTCGGTTTTTCCGCGCAAGCAAGCCGTTCACCATCACCTAAGCTCATCAAGCGTCCGCGGAAGTGCGTCATCGACGCTAACACGTAACGACAAGTCAGGCAGCCAGATACGAGGGCTCCCCAGAATCGGAAGTACTATTATAAGCAATAGGAAAGGGAACACAGGAACGCCTGGCAAATAGCCTCCAAACAGACTCGGGCGATACGCGGATGGCGCTGTGAAAAACACAGGGGGAAAGGAGGGCGCTCTTCCACGAACTTTTCTAGCTCCCAACATGGTGGCTTTTCTAAAAAGCAGCCGCTTACGTCACTTAGCCGATAGTATATATCGTCCGATAGCCGATAAGACGCACTGCGGGAATGGGCACTGTTGTGAGAACCGCGTCCCCCTTTCCACTTTGTTTCCCACAGCGGTGGCCGCTGCGTATAACTTATGGCTGGGTCTGAGGGTGTTTTCTACGCGTTTTAGGGGCGAGCACCTTAAGGCCGAGGCTTGTCCATCTGGAGTCCGGTGTCCGTGCTCACGGCACAGCACCATGTAAATCAGAATACCTGGGAAGAAAAGATTCACAAAAGGTTAACAATAACGAAATGAAAGGTTCAAAATATGTAAGACAGGGAGGGGGGTAGAGAGAGAGACGCACAGCACCGTGTAAATCAAATAATCTGTGAACAAAAGGTTCACAAATGGTTAACAAGAACAAAATCAAGGTTCACAAAAGCTAAGAGAGAGAGAGAGAGAGTGATGGCGAAAGAGAGACAGAGAGAGAGAGAGAGAGAGAGAGAGAGAGAGAGAGAGAGAGAGAGAGAGAGCTCCTGGAGAGCCGTCCTGCGCAAGCGCGAGGAGCAATGGATTGGATTAAATTGGATGGGACGTGGTTGAATTTAAGTTATTTGGATTGGATTGGATTGCAAATCGTTTTAGCTACAGTAAGCACTCTCACGGGTGATTTACGGTAAGCACGATCCCCAGTGCTTCGCTCGCGCGTCATGATTACTTCCTGGAGATGCGTGAATTTTTTTATATTTTCTTTCTTAATGCTCCTAATAGTACAGCGCAGCGACAACTAGATTGTGGAAAGAAGGACACTAATACTATGACCGCTAAGGAAAAGAAATAAATGCGATTCAAGCTGCCGCCTTGCATGCGTAGGGCAGAAGCTCCTCCAACGTTGCTGGCGCAGCTTGTTCAGGTGCCGTCTGACATGCCTTTGCGCACGCCGAGAAGCTCGCAGGTCCTCCATAGTTTTGGTACGCAACGCCTTCCTCTTCGCCCGCCTTCGTATGGCGCATAAGCTCTGGTACTCTGGATCATTTTTTGGTATGTCATGGCGATTAATTACGCAGCGCGTGGTGTCCTGCAAACAAGATGCAATCGAGTCAACAAGTTCGTCATCCCCAGTCACAGCTGTCACACGTCAACTCGAAGCACTCGTAAATGCATCCCAGTTCGTAGATTTCACTTTCATAGAGCGAGAGGAGTCCGATACGTCGAGGGCGGTTATCAAAATAGGGTAATGTTCACGTCCCCTCCTTTCCGCGTCAGTGGTCCATGTGAATCGCCGAGAAAATGGAGCGGAGACGAATGATAGATCGATGCAGCTGGTGACGGTGGGGGACTTTAAGTATGTGATGCTACCATCATTTAGTGGTTCAATACCGTAACTAATTAGCAAGTCAGCAAGCTTCTACCCTCTTGCGCTCGTGTGCGTGCTCCCCCACATGACATTGTGTGCATTGAAATCCCCACAAATAATGTAGGGGGCGGACGTAACTTTTATGAGATTTTCCAGCCGCGGCACGTCGAAGGCACCACCTGGTTCGAGGTAGGCGGATATTAAAGTGAAGCGTTGATGGCCGATTACAATGGTCCCGCATACATACTCATTTGTGTCGTGTGGTATGACGTCAACTTCAACAAAGGGCATGTCATCACGAAAAGTGACAAATAGTACGTCAGACAGCCTCTTACACGCATATGGCAAATTGTGAATGGAATGCAAAAAGGCACCCAGCAGCTGAACCCATTCATTGCCCTCTCCCTGCACGAGAGCGCATCTTTGAAAGAAGTGGCCGAAGAGTATTGCAAGTTTGTTTCATCATCAACAATGCCTCCCCAACGATTCGTACGTGCCTCCTCCTCCATTATCTCGAAAGTGTTGGAGCCAGCCATTGATCTTCCATTCACTATAGAAGAGCTTTCCTCGGCTATCTTTGATGCGAACAAGCTCTCCACACCAGGCCATGACGGCGTCAACTACGAAGCCATAGCCCATCTATCTCGGCCCTCTAAGCTCCGTCTACTGGAATTCTACAATTCAACATGGCAAAAAGGTAAAGTTCCCGCCGAGTGGAAGCTTGCAAAAATTCTGCCGCTTTTAAAAACTGGGAAAGCGCCAACCAGTTATGCATCGTTCCGACCTATCGCCTTCCTCAGCTGTATCGGAAAGCTACTGGAAAAGATGATACATACAAGGATGACATGGTTTCTCGAGAGCAGGAAGGCTTATCCCCAGGAAATAAATGGTTTTCGTCAGAACAGATCAGCGATAGACAATATCATTGCTCCAGTGCCCTCACTCGAGGAATCACTTAGTTCTGGATGCACGCCAACCGCAATTTTCCCGGACATAAAGGCCGCGTTTGATTCTCTCCTACACACAGCCATTCTTGCCGCTCTTGAAGATCATGGCTTTGGGGGCAAGTTATATGCATGGATAGCGGACTACCTTGATGGTCGACACCTTTTCATGACCCCTCCGGAAGGCTCAACTTCGAATTATGCATTGGAAAAAGGTGTACCACAAGCTGCCGTACTAAGCCCGTTGCTGTTCAATCTGACCCTAATTTCACTTAAAAGAATCCTTCCACGTGGAGTTAAGATCACGCTGTACGCAGATGATATCTGTGTGTGGTGTGCTTCTCGTTCCCGACGATGTACACAGCAGCGATTACAGAGAGCACTGTACAACATTTCTAACTACCTCGCAGCCCGCGGCCTTCAACTTTCTCCAGATAAGAGCGTGGCCATGGCCTTCACACGAAAAAATATGGATCGCTATTCATTGATACTGGGCGGGCGCATACTTTCGTATGCACGAGTTAAAAAATTTCTAGGAGTTTTAATAGACCGCAACTTCACCTGGTCACCCGAAGTCAAACGGATACGGAGCCGCGTTTCTTCGGCAGCTCAGATCTTTAAATGTCTTGCGGGTCCTCGATGGGACAGTGATTGTCATTCAATAGTTATGCTGCACAAGAGCTATGTGGATGGAGTGCAGCGTTACAGCCTCCCTATCTTAAATAAAATATCTGAGACAAGCAAGAAAAGCCTTGAGGCCACCAGAAACAACCACCTACGCACCTGTCTTGGACTTCCGAAGGGGTCTTCGAGCGTTGGAACCGTCGCAGAGGCACGTTGTTTGCCTTTTGAAGTTATTAGAGAACAGAATACCCTTCGAGTGCACTTGAGGCATCCTCTACACGCAAGACATCATTTCCTAAGTCGTGTCCCCTCCAATTTCAGCAGCTCCGGATTCGCCCAGACAATTCACAGCATACCACTGTCTGTTGCAACCCAGCCCTCACCAATAATTCCGCCACATTTCCCTCCGTGGAACCATGCTCCCCTACAAATAAATGTGGTATCCCAGGAATTGGCCCCAAGAAGACTATGCCTCAGTCAGAAATCCTCCACATCGTTTTAGACTACATGTATAGAGCGCATTCAGCAAGAACATTCACATTCACCGATGGTTCATCAGCCATGAAATGCTCTTCTTCTGGTATATACATACCACAAACTAATGAAATGCTTTCATTTCGTTTGGAGCGACAAACATCTTCGACAGCGGCTGAGCTCTACGCTTTGAAGGAGGCAATCATTTATATCCTGCGCCATGAGCCGCACAAATGGACTATTTTCACGGACTCCAAGGCAGCTCCGCAAATTCTGCGTAAGAGAAGTAGATTTTCCCCCAACCAAATCGCAGCCTGTGATATATAATACCTGCATCATCTTGCCTGGTCGGCTGGACACAACATTAAAATGCAGTGGATACCTGGACACAGCGGCATCAAAGGTAACCAAAAAGCCGACGAAGCGGCCCGTGAGGGACTTCTTTACCGAACATACCACAATGTGTATTTCACGAAAACAGAACCTTCTGCCATGGCTCACCACTTTGCGGTGACTGAAACAAACCGTCTATGAAGCAACGTACAAAATACCCGATGCTTTTTGCACACTATTGACCCAGAATTAAAGTCGCGACTCCCTACACAGCTTCCTCGGGACCTGGAAACGTTGTACTATCGTGTACGCCTGAACTGTGCCTACACAAATAGCTACCTATTTCGCCTTGGAGCGACGCGAAATCCGCACTGCGACAATTCTGCTTGTGTCGAAACAATTGAACACATGTTATTAGAATGTGCGGCCTACATGAACCGAGATCCCACTTCCTTGAAAGCATGGAACGTCTAGAACAGGGACCAATTACTCAGAATTATTTTAGGACCACGGATTCATCCGTCAAAGCAGCGCCAAACTCTACACAGTTTATTCTCTTATTTGGATGAAATTGGCCTAATTTCAAAATTGTAAATTATGTGGTCCAAGCTCAGAACAAAAATATGCATGCAAGTCCGCTAACGCGCCAAGTCCACGACAGTTTTTTTTTCTTTTTCTTTTCTGCCCAGCTCTTTCTTGGGCGTTTTCTTCCCCCATCCCCAACCCACAGCAGAGAAGCATGTAGGCGTTTGTAAATGCCGGCAAACCTCTCTGCTTTTACAATAAAGAGCCTCCTCTCTCTCTCTCTCTCTCTCTCTCTCTCTCTTGCCTGCGCACTGAAGTTCGTTCTACGCGCCATAGGTAGTGGCATTCTGGACATACACCGTGGCCAGCCGTGCTCCCAACTTGCAACACCACCAAAGCGCATTTGCAAACAATACTAATGCCAGCGCTAGTTATCACAGTGTTACCGACGTAAAAATTGTTCAAAATATTAATTCCAGGCTCTGTCAACCCCAGGTAGACCTACGTTGAAACCAGAAGCGAACTAAAATGTGCCCCAATAAAAATTAAAACCGAGTATGTGGCGTCTAACTACAAAACGGCTAACATTTCTTGAATATTTTACCACACGGTCACCACTGCCATGACGTCACGCGGCAAAAATACAAAGCCTAATATCGGTCAGCATCTTAGAAAGCACTCCCGAAAAGATCATCGGCATTATACTACAGAGGCACGGCAGACCCGGTCACACAATTGCCAAACTACAGAAAATATTTGAACGGTTCGCAGTCATTCTAAAACGGCGATAGAGTGCAAGAGCACGAAGAAAGAAGAAACGACAAGACATATGTAGATATTGACGATAACACGGGTACCGGTAGGCCTGCCGTTAAAGAAACTTACCCGCAATGAAGACAGAAAAAAAGCACTGTTGTTCCAACAGCTTAAGGGGCAGCTCCACCTCTCATTTTACTTCGAAGCAGTATATGTCTAACCCCCCATATTTTATTCCAGGAAGCGGAATTACTCTGCGCCTCTCCGATGCTGCTCCTCCCCACCGCCGGCCCGTATTTTACAAAACTGTCATTCCCCTCTCCACTACCCATGCATCTATCACAAGTTTCCCAATCGGTTGATAATGGCGCTAGCACCGTTATCACCAGCTGCACTTTTAACTTGCATTGGGACGGAAGCGTCTCGTTCGCTCCGAGCAATAATAGTGGCAATTAAAATAGCATCGGCACGCACAAAAGGTCGAAGGAACGTAAGAACCGCAAACCCGCTACGCCAGAACATGCAGCGCGATTTATTTGATTTAAAACGCGATTTCGTCGATCGCCTTTTTGGCACCAGTTTCAAAGTGTACGACGCCTTTTGCTTCGATAACGACGGAATCAAAAATGAAATAAAAAAATTCCCCGCATTTCCCCGAGGGGAAGAATGTGAAAGTGCGAATGCACGAGTTGAATTTGCGCGGTTCGGTAATGTTCGCGAAAGAGAGATCACACACACACACACAACTACAAAGAAAGAAAGATGCATTTATTCACAGGCACCTATTTGTGTTGTCGTTGTACTTGATTGCTAGAGCGGATCTCAGCTTTGAAATTTCGTGTCTGTACTCCTTTAAGCGGGTGCATTAGCCCTTCTCACGCCCGATTCCTGGCCAATCCCCCAAGTGGGTATGTGCCATGTCAGCGGCCAGGCAGCGCGCGCCCATCTCCCCCCGTTGCCAAGGAAGACGAGGAGATTCCTGGCCAATCCCCCACGTGGGTATGCAATGCGGACATCGCCAATTGACTGCTAGAGCGGATCTCAGCTTTGAAATTTCGTGTCAGTGCTCCTTTAAGCGGGTGCATTAGCCCTTCTCACGCCCTATTCCTGGCCAATCTCCCATGTGGGTATGTGCCATGTCAGCGGCCAGGCAGCGCGCGCCCATCTCCCCCCGTTGCCAAGGAAGACGAGGAGATTCCTTTCCAATCACCATCTCCCCCCCTTGCAAAGGAAGACGAGGAGATTCCTGGCCAATCCCCCACGTGGGTATGCTATGCGGACATCGCCGGTTGACGCAGGTTCAGGGTCGCTTAAGAAGTGCATCGCACTTAAAAATCAGAAACGCTAAAGATATGAACGGAAAGGAGGCGGCACTTCGAGTTCTGGTCAAATGATTCCCGCAAAGAACTCCCACCTATGAATGGTTCATGGTGTGCGCGACCTGCGAGCCTTGGGACGCCCACGAGTCGTTCACTGCCTAGAGCAACAGAGATAATTCGATGAACAAGGCTCCGAATACCAGAGGGAGAATGAAGGTCGCCGCAGAGAATCACCAACGGACAGGGAACGGGAACGGGAAGCTGAGGCAAAGCGCCGACGGTTGAACCGTCAAGGCGACGCACAATGCTGCATCACCGACGACGCCACGATAATACGCCGTTGCCACGCCGCCAGGCAGGATAACGCATTCAAAGGCACCCACTCAAAATTCAAACACAATTTTCTTGATTCTAATTTCTGCGTCACTTGCAAAGTGTGCGATAGAGGCTGGTTCGACAGTGACGTCCGCAGAAGCGGAAACTTCAAATATTCGGACGGAAAGGAGTCCGCGCTTCGGGTGCTGGCCCCAAACCTTCCGCAAAGGGCTTCCAACGTTAAGGAGTTCATGGTGCGCGGAACGTTAAAGGAGACCCTACTAAAAATTGTCATGCCCAAGTACGCGACCACCTTCGGCTGCGTATACCCGTGGCGCCCGTCTCGTCTCGCACGCCTGAACGCGGTCGAGATGCACCTAGCTGCACCCCGTTTGCCGTTTATGTGCATAAAGGGTCTCTCTCATGAAAGCTGTCAGTACAGCATTCGACGCCACATAGTGAACGTTCCCATCGATGTGCCAGAAACCCTGCAGTCCCTCCCTCGCCACATCTCTGGCGACAGCACAGTAGAAGTTCACATCAAGTACCGACTCATTCACAAGTTAACTTAAAAAGCCAGATTGGCCACGTCCGCGGTGCATGGGTTGGAGTAGAAAGAAGAGAAAGTGGGGCGCACACGCAGCTGTAGGTTTCATGCACGCTTCATGCCCTTACCGATGACATGTCCGTTCTGCTGGCGGGAGGTTCTAACGAGGTCATCAAATGGCCCACTGCGACCTTTACGGTGTCCTCCGTGGTCCATCCGATTTGGTTAAAAATATCACATGTCCAAGAAGCGGGACGCAAGCACACAGCTTCGTGTTTGTCATCTAGATTAAACTTGGTCCTTCCAAGTTGCCTTCAGCTAGATGGCTTGGAAGTATGCCTAATAGCAAAATAGAAATAAACGTGTTTTGTTTCATGCACTCCGTGAACTGCGTCCAGCTTCGCAGGTCATTCCTCTTCACAGAGTGGAAGGGCGATAATTTTTTCCCAGATCACTGCACACCTACTAAACTTTATCTGATAGTAATACTGAATATATCAGAGAGACCGCTATCGTAGCAGAAAAGGACCCTCTGCGAAAACATTTGGGAGCGGCCACACAATTGAATGTATGCCTCACCCCAAAGAATAAATCAGCGCCCTTTCCAATCTGAAGAAGGATGAACTGCGAAGCTGGACGCAGTCCACGAGGTGCATAAACAAAAGACGCTTGTTTGTAATTAGCAATTAAGCATACTTCCAAGCCGGTTAGCTGAATGCAACTTGAAAGGATCAGCTTTATTCCATAGGACAAACATTGAGCTGCCTGCTTCTGTCTCGCGTTTTGGACCTCTTGTATTTGTAACCAAATCCGCTCGACCACTGAGGACACCCACCGTACAGGTAGAACTGGGTCATTTTATGTCCTCGTTTGACCATCCCGCCAGCACTACGGACATGTGATCCGGAAGGGCTAGAAACAAGCATGAAACCTATAGCTGGTGTGCGCCCCCCTTTCTTCTCTTTCCACTCCCAAAGTCATGCACTCCGGATTTGGTCACTGCGGACTTTGAAGTCGGATTCTGTGTGAGTAGGTGCTTGATGTGAACCTCCACCGCGCTGTTGTTCGAAATTTCGCGAGGAAGAGACTGTATGGTTCCTTGCCCATCGATGGGTACGTTGATTGGGTGGCCTCGCGTGCCCTACTGACCGCGGCCGTGAGAGAGACGCTTTATGCACAGATACGGCAAATTGAGTGCGATCAGGCGCTCCTCGACCGCGTTCAGGCGAGGAGTCGAGATGGGCGCGACGGGTATACGTAGCTGAAGGTTGTCGCATGCTTGGTCATGCTTGCTTGGTAGCATGCTTGGCAAGCAACGCTTTCTACCTCTACCAGCCAGCGCTTCCTTCGTGGGGCACGGGACGAGAAATTCGGAACACGGATGGGGATAGGGAGGGCGGTTTTCACTGCAGGAGCATAAAATAGATGGCACGGCGATCGGGCGCTCTTACCCAGCGCTCCCACAGCGCGCTGCCTGCTCGCAGCGGGGGCCACGTTCGGAGGGCGCCTTTGTCGTCTGCTTTAGGGAGGGTTGTTTTTGGCGTGTTCTTGTGTGCTTCGCGTCCATTGCGCCCTTCCTTCTCATAACTTAACTTGTTGGACAGCACCTCCTGTTTAACCCGAACTCGGCGGAATTAGTAGTTGCATGACAAAGATACTTTATGGATTGGATTGCAGAGCGGGAAAACAAAATGTCCAGACCCAGATACAAACATCTGGCTGCTACATAAACACTACTTTCTGCGCACTGCTTGTGACGAATGGGACTCCGTTTTCTAAATTCGTGAATGCAAATTCGGTTGTTTTTTAAGGGGTTTTACGAAATTCGAATGCACCAACTGGTTTTCATAAATAGCGATTATAAAAGTTCGGTCAACTTTCTTGCAATTTTAAACAGACCAATATAATTATTTTAAATTGGTTCAAATGGGAATCACTAAGCTCACACGCCAAATCGTTTCAGTGTCTATGCTTGTGTTGCGCGGTGGTTTAGCCCCGAGCTTGCACATCAGATTGGCTAGGTTTCGCTGTCTAACCTTTCAAAAGACGCTGCTCTCAGTTTTCTGCCGACGCACGGCCGGGCTACAGCTGTGGCTTCGTGCCCCTCAAGCCCAGCCGGGGCCGAGGCTGCTGCGTTCGGTACGCCGCCCCGAGAATTCCGAGTAACGGCTGGCAGAATTTCTTGTTTCACTCTTTTTATAGCCACGTGTGTAAATTAAAGTGACGTCAGATGGCCAATTGTAGGGGCTGTCTTAACAACCTTAGCTTTTGCACCACCTTCATAGTGTGGATTGGAGCTTTTTTTTTTCATAGGGACCCCTTGTACATTCTGCGGCCAGCACCCGAAGCGTAGACTTCTTCCGTCCAAATCTTCGGCGTTTTCAATTTTGTCGACATCGCTGTTGAACCAGAATCTATGGCACACTTCGCAAGTGTTGCCGAAAACGCGATCAACAAAACTGCGTTGGAGGTTTAAATGGGCACCTTTGAATGCGTTGTCCAGCCTGCCGGCGTGGTAGCGGCGTATTGCCGTGGCGTCGTCAGTGTTGCGTCGTTCTGCATCGCTTTGACGGTTCAACCTCAGGGCTTTGCCTCAGCTACCTGTTCCCGGTCAGTTGTTGATTTTCTGCGATGACGTTGACTCTCCTTCCAGTGTTCGCAGCCTTTTTCATCAAATTATCTCTGTTGCTCCAAGCATTGAACGACTTGTGGCTGTCCAATTGCTCGCAGGTTGCGCTCGCCATGAACGATTCAACGGTGGAAGTTCTTCGAGGGAATGGTTTGACGACAAACCGGAGTGCCGCCGGCTTGTCGTTCATCATTAGCGTTTCCGATTTTCGATTACGTCGTTACCGAAGGAGAGTGTGTGGCCCAATTTGAAACTGGCACCAAAAAGACAATTGATCAGATCGCGTTTTAAATGAAGTAAATTACGCTGCATGTTCTCGGGCAGCGGATTTGTGGGTTTGGAGTTCATTCACGCTACCGGTCGTGCCTATGCTCTTTGAACGGCCACTATTATTCCTTCGAGGTAACGACACGCATCTGTCCTAATGCGAGCTAAAAGTGCAGTTGCTGTAAAGGGTGCCAGTGCAATTATCAGCCGATTAGAAAACTTGTGAAAGACGCGTCTGTAGTGGAGATGGGAGTAACAGTTGCGAAATATAGACCGGCGGTAGCAATGAGGAGCAGCGGAGAGGCACCGAGAAATTTGCTTCACAGAAATTAAAACTGCAATTGTGGTGGAGAGGGTTAGACAAATACTGCTTCACCGTAAAAACGTCTCAACACCATGATGGATATGCCACGAATCCCGCAGCTCGCCATAAAAGCACTCATACCACCCAAAAACATAACCAAAACCTACAGAATGAGGTAGGAATAAATTCCGTAAGACGAAAGCTTGAAAACTGTCGCATACAGTCTGCGCCGACGCCGGGAATTTCGAAAGGACAAAGGCAACAATTATTGTAGTGGACTACCATGGCAATCATTCTGATTTCATTAGCATCCCACAAAGGAACGGAAAAGTCGCAGTTCACTTGGCGATCCGCATAATGGAAGTACGAATAGATGCTGAAACATCGTTACGCATGTTCGAAAGGCCACTAGTCTCTTTGCTGCAAGCACAATACCCAAACGTTTAAGGTGGATTCTTAGAACCAATATGACGAAAGTTCGTACCACATCAACGTGCAGAGAAAAGGGTCTGGAAAGAAACGACGCCGCCGAAGAAGATCCACAGATACTCGCATACCCTGCTGCATTTAGAAAACGACTGACATCACATCAACGTGCAGAGAAAAGGGTCTGGAACGAACCAACACAGCCGATGAAGGTCCACGCAAACTCGCATATCATGCGTATTTTGACAACGACTGAAATCACATCAACGTGCAGACAAAAGGGTCTGGAAGGAAACGACGCAGCCGACGAAGATCCACGAAAACTCGCATACCCTGCTGCATTTTGACAACGACTGACTTCACATCAACGTGCAGACAAAAATGTCTGAAAGGAAATGACGCAGCCGACAAAAATCCACGCAAACTCGCATACCCAGCTGCATTTTGACAATGACTGACATAACATCAACGTGCAGACAAAAAGGTCGGGAAGGAAACGACGCAGCCGACAATGATCCACGCAAACTCCCATACCTTGCTCAATTTTGACTACTGACATCACATCAATGTGCAGACAAGAGGGTCTAGAAGGAAACGACGCAGCCGACAAAGATCCACGCAAACTCTCATACCCTGCTGTATTTTGACGACTGACATCACATCAACATGCAGACAAAAGGGTCTGAAAGGAAACGATCCAGCCGACGAAGGTCCACGCAAACTCGCATATCATGCGTATTTTGACAACGACTGAAATCACATCAACGTGCAGACAAAAGGGTCTAGAAGGAAACGCCGCAGCCGACGAAGATCCACGAAAACTCGCATACCCTGCTGCATTTTGACAAGGACTGACTTCACATCAACGTGCAGACAAAAAGGTCTGGAAGGAAACGACGCAGCCGACAAAAATTCACGCAAACTCGCATACCCTGCTGCATTTTGACAATGACTGACATCACATCAACGTGCAGACAAAAG
This sequence comes from Haemaphysalis longicornis, assembly GCF_048455015.1. NCBI lineage: Eukaryota > Metazoa > Arthropoda > Arachnida > Ixodida > Ixodidae > Haemaphysalis > Haemaphysalis longicornis. The sequence goes on from NW_027526204.1 coordinate 111,691,020, forward strand.
GGTCTGAAAGGAAATGACGCAGCCGACGAAGATCCACGCAAACTCGCATACCCTGCTGCGTTTTGACAACGACTGACATTACATCAACATGCAGACAAAAGGGTCTAGAAGGAAACGACGCAGCCGACGAAGATCCACGCAAACTCACATACCCTGCTGCATTTTGACAACGACTGACATTACATCAACATGCAGACAAAAGGGTCTGAAAGGAAATGACGCAGCCGACGAAGATCCACGCAAACTCGCCTACCCTGCTGCGTTTTGACAACGACTGACATTACATCAACATGCAGACAAAAGGGTCTGAAAGGAAATGACGCAGCCGACGAAGATCCACGCAAACTCGCATACCCTGCTGCGTTTTGACAACGACTGACATTACATCAACATGCAGACAAAAGGGTCTGAAAGGAAATGACGCAGCCGACAAAAATTCACGCAAACTCGCATACCCTGCTGCATTTTGACAATGACTGACATCACATCAACGTGCAGACAAAAGGGTCTGAAAGGAAATGACGCAGCCGACGAAGATCCACGCAAACTCGCATACCCTGCTGCGTTTTGACAACGACTGACATTACATCAACATGCAGACAAAAGGGTCTAGAAGGAAACGACGCAGCCGACGAAGATCCACGCAAACTCACATACCCTGCTGCATTTTGACAACGACTGACATTACATCAACATGCAGACAAAAGGGTCTGAAAGGAAATGACGCAGCCGACGAAGATCCACGCAAACTCGCATACCCTGCTGCGTTTTGACAACGACTGACATTGCATCAACATGCAGACAAAAAAGTCTGAAAGGAAATGACGCAGCCGACGAAGATCCACGCAAACTCGAATACCCTGCTGAATTTTGACTACTGACATCACACCAACGTGCAGACAAAGGGGTCTAAAAGGGAACGACGCAGCCGACGAAGATCCACGCAAACTCGAATACCCTGCTGAATTTTGACTACTGACATCACACCAACGTGCAGACAAAGGGGTCTAAAAGGGAACGACGCAGCCGACGAAGATCCACGCAAACTCGAATACCCTGCTGAATTTTGACTACTGACATCACACCAACGTGCAGACAAAGGGGTCTAAAAGGGAACGACGCAGCCGACGAAGATCCACGCAAACTCGAATACCCTGCTGAATTTTGACTACTGACATCACACCAACGTGCAGACAAAGGGGCCTAAAAGGAAATGACGCAGCCGACGAAGATCCACGCAAACTCACATACCCTGCTGCATTTTGACAACGACTGACATTACATCAACATGCAGACAAAAGGGTCTAGAAGGAAACGACGCAGCCGACGAAGATCCACGCAAACTCGAATACCCTGCTGAATTTTGACTACTGACATCACACCAACGTGCAGACAAAGGGGTCTAAAAGGGAACGACGCAGCCGACGAAGATCCACGCAAACTCGAATACCCTGCTGAATTTTGACTACTGACATCACACCAACGTGCAGACAAAGGGGTCTAAAAGGGAACGACGCAGCCGACGAAGATCCACGCAAACTCGAATACCCTGCTGAATTTTGACTACTGACATCACACCAACGTGCAGACAAAGGGGTCTAAAAGGGAACGACGCAGCCGACGAAGATCCACGCAAACTCGAATACCCTGCTGAATTTTGACTACTGACATCACACCAACGTGCAGACAAAGGGGTCTAAAAGGGAACGACGCAGCCGACGAAGATCCACGCAAACTCGAATACCCTGCTGAATTTTGACTACTGACATCACACCAACGTGCAGACAAAGGGGTCTAAAAGGGAACGACGCAGCCGACGAAGATCCACGCAAACTCGAATACCCTGCTGAATTTTGACTACTGACATCACACCAACGTGCAGACAAAGGGGTCTAAAAGGGAACGACGCAGCCGACGAAGATCCACGCAAACTCGAATACCCTGCTGAATTTTGACTACTGACATCACACCAACGTGCAGACAAAGGGGTCTAAAAGGGAACGACGCAGCCGACGAAGATCCACGCAAACTCGAATACCCTGCTGAATTTTGACTACTGACATCACACCAACGTGCAGACAAAGGGGTCTAAAAGGGAACGACGCAGCCGACGAAGATCCACGCAAACTCGAATACCCTGCTGAATTTTGACTACTGACATCACACCAACGTGCAGACAAAGGGGTCTAAAAGGGAACGACGCAGCCGACGAAGATCCACGCAAACTCGAATACCCTGCTGAATTTTGACTACTGACATCACACCAACGTGCAGACAAAGGGGTCTAAAAGGGAACGACGCAGCCGACGAAGATCCACGCAAACTCGAATACCCTGCTGAATTTTGACTACTGACATCACACCAACGTGCAGACAAAGGGGTCTAAAAGGGAACGACGCAGCCGACGAAGATCCACGCAAACTCGAATACCCTGCTGAATTTTGACTACTGACATCACACCAACGTGCAGACAAAGGGGTCTAAAAGGGAACGACGCAGCCGACGAAGATCCACGCAAACTCGAATACCCTGCTGAATTTTGACTACTGACATCACACCAACGTGCAGACAAAGGGGTCTAAAAGGGAACGACGCAGCCGACGAAGATCCACGCAAACTCGAATACCCTGCTGAATTTTGACTACTGACATCACACCAACGTGCAGACAAAGGGGTCTAAAAGGAAATGACGCAGCCGACGAAGATCCACGCAAACTCACATACCCTGCTGCATTTTGACAACGACTGACATTACATCAACATGCAGACAAAAGGGTCTAGAAGGAAACGACGCAGCCGACGAAGATCCACGCAAACTCGAATACCCTGCTGAATTTTGACTACTGACATCACACCAACGTGCAGACAAAGGGGTCTAAAAGGGAACGACGCAGCCGACGAAGATCCACGCAAACTCGAATACCCTGCTGAATTTTGACTACTGACATCACACCAACGTGCAGACAAAGGGGTCTAAAAGGGAACGACGCAGCCGACGAAGATCCACGCAAACTCGAATACCCTGCTGAATTTTGACTACTGTCATCACACCAACGTGCAGACAAAGGGGTCTAAAAGGGAACGACGCAGCCGACGAAGATCCACGCAAACTCGAATACCCTGCTGAATTTTGACTACTGACATCACACCAACGTGCAGACAAAGGGGTCTAAAAGGGAACGACGCAGCCGACGAAGATCCACGCAAACTCGAATACCCTGCTGAATTTTGACTACTGACATCACACCAACGTGCAGACAAAGGGGTCTAAAAGGGAACGACGCAGCCGACGAAGATCCACGCAAACTCGAATACCCTGCTGAATTTTGACTACTGACATCACACCAACGTGCAGACAAAGGGGTCTAAAAGGGAACGACGCAGCCGACGAAGATCCACGCAAACTCGAATACCCTGCTGAATTTTGACTACTGACATCACACCAACGTGCAGACAAAGGGGTCTAAAAGGGAACGACGCAGCCGACGAAGATCCACGCAAACTCGAATACCCTGCTGAATTTTGACTACTGACATCACACCAACGTGCAGACAAAGGGGTCTAAAAGGGAACGACGCAGCCGACGAAGATCCACGCAAACTCGAATACCCTGCTGAATTTTGACTACTGACATCACACCAACGTGCAGACAAAGGGGTCTAAAAGGGAACGACGCAGCCGACGAAGATCCACGCAAACTCGAATACCCTGCTGAATTTTGACTACTGACATCACACCAACGTGCAGACAAAGGGGTCTAAAAGGGAACGACGCAGCCGACGAAGATCCACGCAAACTCGAATACCCTGCTGAATTTTGACTACTGACATCACACCAACGTGCAGACAAAGGGGTCTAAAAGGGAACGACGCAGCCGACGAAGATCCACGCAAACTCGAATACCCTGCTGAATTTTGACTACTGACATCACACCAACGTGCAGACAAAGGGGCCTAAAAGGAAATGACGCAGCCGACGAAGATCCACGCAAACTTGAATACCCTGCTGAATTTTGACTACTGACATCACACCAACGTGCAGACAAAGGGGTCTAAAAGGGAACGACGCAGCCGACGAAGATCCACGCAAACTCGAATACCCTGCTGAATTTTGACTACTGACATCACACCAACGTGCAGACAAAGGGGTCTAAAAGGGAACGACGCAGCCGACGAAGATCCACGCAAACTCGAATACCCTGCTGAATTTTGACTACTGACATCACACCAACGTGCAGACAAAGGGGTCTAAAAGGGAACGACGCAGCCGACGAAGATCCACGCAAACTCGAATACCCTGCTGAATTTTGACTACTGACATCACACCAACGTGCAGACAAAGGGGTCTAAAAGGGAACGACGCAGCCGACGAAGATCCACGCAAACTCGAATACCCTGCTGAATTTTGACTACTGACATCACACCAACGTGCAGACAAAGGGGTCTAAAAGGGAACGACGCAGCCGACGAAGATCCACGCAAACTCGAATACCCTGCTGAATTTTGACTACTGACATCACACCAACGTGCAGACAAAGGGGTCTAAAAGGGAACGACGCAGCCGACGAAGATCCACGCAAACTCGAATACCCTGCTGAATTTTGACTACTGACATCACACCAACGTGCAGACAAAGGGGTCTAAAAGGGAACGACGCAGCCGACGAAGATCCACGCAAACTCGAATACCCTGCTGAATTTTGACTACTGACATCACACCAACGTGCAGACAAAGGGGTCTAAAAGGAAATGACGCAGCCGACGAAGATCCACGCAAACTCACATACCCTGCTGCATTTTGACAACGACTGACATTACATCAACATGCAGACAAAAGGGTCTAGAAGGAAACGACGCAGCCGACGAAGATCCACGCAAACTCGAATACCCTGCTGAATTTTGACTACTGACATCACACCAACGTGCAGACAAAGGGGTCTAAAAGGGAACGACGCAGCCGACGAAGATCCACGCAAACTCGAATACCCTGCTGAATTTTGACTACTGACATCACACCAACGTGCAGACAAAGGGGTCTAAAAGGGAACGACGCAGCCGACGAAGATCCACGCAAACTCGAATACCCTGCTGAATTTTGACTACTGTCATCACACCAACGTGCAGACAAAGGGGTCTAAAAGGGAACGACGCAGCCGACGAAGATCCACGCAAACTTGAATACCCTGCTGAATTTTGACTACTGACATCACACCAACGTGCAGACAAAGGGGTCTAAAAGGGAACGACGCAGCCGACGAAGATCCACGCAAACTCGAATACCCTGCTGAATTTTGACTACTGACATCACACCAACGTGCAGACAAAGGGGTCTAAAAGGGAACGACGCAGCCGACGAAGATCCACGCAAACTCGAATACCCTGCTGAATTTTGACTACTGACATCACACCAACGTGCAGACAAAGGGGTCTAAAAGGGAACGACGCAGCCGACGAAGATCCACGCAAACTCGAATACCCTGCTGAATTTTGACTACTGACATCACACCAACGTGCAGACAAAGGGGTCTAAAAGGGAACGACGCAGCCGACGAAGATCCACGCAAACTCGAATACCCTGCTGAATTTTGACTACTGACATCACACCAACGTGCAGACAAAGGGGTCTAAAAGGGAACGACGCAGCCGACGAAGATCCACGCAAACTCGAATACCCTGCTGAATTTTGACTACTGACATCACACCAACGTGCAGACAAAGGGGTCTAAAAGGGAACGACGCAGCCGACGAAGATCCACGCAAACTCGAATACCCTGCTGAATTTTGACTACTGACATCACACCAACGTGCAGACAAAGGGGTCTAAAAGGGAACGACGCAGCCGACGAAGATCCACGCAAACTCGAATACCCTGCTGAATTTTGACTACTGACATCACACCAACGTGCAGACAAAGGGGTCTAAAAGGGAACGACGCAGCCGACGAAGATCCACGCAAACTCGAATACCCTGCTGAATTTTGACTACTGACATCACACCAACGTGCAGACAAAGGGGTCTAAAAGGGAACGACGCAGCCGACGAAGATCCACGCAAACTCGAATACCCTGCTGAATTTTGACTACTGACATCACACCAACGTGCAGACAAAGGGGTCTAAAAGGGAACGACGCAGCCGACGAAGATCCACGCAAACTCGAATACCCTGCTGAATTTTGACTACTGACATCACACCAACGTGCAGACAAAGGGGTCTAAAAGGGAACGACGCAGCCGACGAAGATCCACGCAAACTCGAATACCCTGCTGAATTTTGACTACTGACATCACACCAACGTGCAGACAAAGGGGCCTAAAAGGAAATGACGCAGCCGACGAAGATCCACGCAAACTTGAATACCCTGCTGAATTTTGACTACTGACATCACACCAACGTGCAGACAAAGGGGTCTAAAAGGGAACGACGCAGCCGACGAAGATCCACGCAAACTCGAATACCCTGCTGAATTTTGACTACTGACATCACACCAACGTGCAGACAAAGGGGTCTAAAAGGGAACGACGCAGCCGACGAAGATCCACGCAAACTCGAATACCCTGCTGAATTTTGACTACTGACATCACACCAACGTGCAGACAAAGGGGTCTAAAAGGGAACGACGCAGCCGACGAAGATCCACGCAAACTCGAATACCCTGCTGAATTTTGACTACTGACATCACACCAACGTGCAGACAAAGGGGTCTAAAAGGGAACGACGCAGCCGACGAAGATCCACGCAAACTCGAATACCCTGCTGAATTTTGACTACTGACATCACACCAACGTGCAGACAAAGGGGTCTAAAAGGGAACGACGCAGCCGACGAAGATCCACGCAAACTCGAATACCCTGCTGAATTTTGACTACTGACATCACACCAACGTGCAGACAAAGGGGTCTAAAAGGGAACGACGCAGCCGACGAAGATCCACGCAAACTCGAATACCCTGCTGAATTTTGACTACTGACATCACACCAACGTGCAGACAAAGGGGTCTAAAAGGGAACGACGCAGCCGACGAAGATCCACGCAAACTCGAATACCCTGCTGAATTTTGACTACTGACATCACACCAACGTGCAGACAAAGGGGTCTAAAAGGAAATGACGCAGCCGACGAAGATCCACGCAAACTCACATACCCTGCTGCATTTTGACAACGACTGACATTACATCAACATGCAGACAAAAGGGTCTAGAAGGAAACGACGCAGCCGACGAAGATCCACGCAAACTCGAATACCCTGCTGAATTTTGACTACTGACATCACACCAACGTGCAGACAAAGGGGTCTAAAAGGGAACGACGCAGCCGACGAAGATCCACGCAAACTCGAATACCCTGCTGAATTTTGACTACTGACATCACACCAACGTGCAGACAAAGGGGTCTAAAAGGGAACGACGCAGCCGACGAAGATCCACGCAAACTCGAATACCCTGCTGAATTTTGACTACTGTCATCACACCAACGTGCAGACAAAGGGGTCTAAAAGGGAACGACGCAGCCGACGAAGATCCACGCAAACTTGAATACCCTGCTGAATTTTGACTACTGACATCACACCAACGTGCAGACAAAGGGGTCTAAAAGGGAACGACGCAGCCGACGAAGATCCACGCAAACTCGAATACCCTGCTGAATTTTGACTACTGACATCACACCAACGTGCAGACAAAGGGGTCTAAAAGGGAACGACGCAGCCGACGAAGATCCACGCAAACTCGAATACCCTGCTGAATTTTGACTACTGACATCACACCAACGTGCAGACAAAGGGGTCTAAAAGGGAACGACGCAGCCGACGAAGATCCACGCAAACTCGAATACCCTGCTGAATTTTGACTACTGACATCACACCAACGTGCAGACAAAGGGGTCTAAAAGGGAACGACGCAGCCGACGAAGATCCACGCAAACTCGAATACCCTGCTGAATTTTGACTACTGACATCACACCAACGTGCAGACAAAGGGGTCTAAAAGGGAACGACGCAGCCGACGAAGATCCACGCAAACTCGAATACCCTGCTGAATTTTGACTACTGACATCACACCAACGTGCAGACAAAGGGGTCTAAAAGGGAACGACGCAGCCGACGAAGATCCACGCAAACTCGAATACCCTGCTGAATTTTGACTACTGACATCACACCAACGTGCAGACAAAGGGGTCTAAAAGGGAACGACGCAGCCGACGAAGATCCACGCAAACTCGAATACCCTGCTGAATTTTGACTACTGACATCACACCAACGTGCAGACAAAGGGGTCTAAAAGGGAACGACGCAGCCGACGAAGATCCACGCAAACTCGAATACCCTGCTGAATTTTGACTACTGACATCACACCAACGTGCAGACAAAGGGGTCTAAAAGGGAACGACGCAGCCGACGAAGATCCACGCAAACTCGAATACCCTGCTGAATTTTGACTACTGACATCACACCAACGTGCAGACAAAGGGGTCTAAAAGGGAACGACGAAGCCGACGAAGATCCACGCAAACTCGAATACCCTGCTGAATTTTGACTACTGACATCACACCAACGTGCAGACAAAGGGGTCTAAAAGGGAACGACGCAGCCGACGAAGATCCACGCAAACTCGAATACCCTGCTGAATTTTGACTACTGACATCACACCAACGTGCAGACAAAGGGGTCTAAAAGGGAACGACGCAGCCGACGAAGATCCACGCAAACTCGCATACCCTGCTGAATTTTGACGACTGACATTACATCAACGTGCAGACAAAAGGGTCTAAAAGGAAATGACTTAGCCGACGAAGATCCACGCAAACTCGCATATCCTGCTGCATTTTGACAACGACTGACATCACATCCACGTGCAGACAAAAGGGTCTCGAAGAAAACAACGCCGTAAACGAAGATCCACGCAAGCTCGCGTACCCTGCTGCACTTGTGCAACGACTTCCCCACTTACCTCCCAGAAAAATAACGAGACACCTCCTCATCCGGCCCTTTCAAACACCAAGCTCTGGGCAGGACACAAACCCACATATGGATCCACGCGTATACCTGGGCGAATATATTAAATAGGAAATGTGCAACATTAGCCATAAACGGTGCTATAAATACTGGGAAACACCCACTGTCTTTACGCAACCTGCTCATAATGAAGGATAAGCTGAGGGGTGAACAGTTCAAACATTACATGCTACAGTTCATTAGAATCACACAATCCTGTCCTGGCCAGCTTGTAACCTCAAGGTTAGCGTAAGCCTATCCTGGTGCCTTGAAATTTGGGTTCCAATCTTTTGGTGTACTTTGCCTTTATGCCCGCTTTCTAAACTTTCATTACCTCTCTTTTAATAAAGGTTTATTTAAATGTTCGGTTTATATATTCCCAAATTTCAGCAGGGCCACGATGCCAGAGAATAAACATTGAAACACTAACACTGTCACCTTCTTGCTCAGGCTGATCAACACACAACCGCCACCACCTCTCACGCCCACACCTTGATTAAGCCACGAAAGCGGAAATAGCCTCTACACTCCTGTGGCGCAGTGATCGAGAATCATTGCTGCTACTATAGCTCTTGTCGCTGAACGTTAGTTCTTGGACAGTATCAACGAACTCCCATCCAAAACGCTGCCTCCACGCCGAAGTAATGCTACCACGTCATACACTTAAAGGCTAAGCGTAGATGTCACCTGCGATATTTTTTGTAGGTTATTTTGCCGTACCGGAGCTTGAAGGGTTTGTTTTGAGCGTTGCCGAATTCCACTAGATGTTTGCGAGCTCACCTTGTATTACCAGACACGTCCTCAGCTAAGCCAAAATATGTGTCTAAGTTCGCTGTCTGAAGTAAGAATTGTATGTTTAACTTTGGAATGGGCAAATTTCACTAGAATTGGCCGATTTTTGCCCAGGTGAAACACTCCCTGCCTGTGCGCGTGTAAGCATCTGGCTGCAGGGCTGCATCCTTCAAGCGTGTAAGCAATTGGCTGCAGGGTGATACCGAAATGATCCTTACAAATTTCAAGTACCAGACTCTCAGTAGATTTTCATGATTCATCGCGGTTATCTGGTAACCCATAGATTGTTGTGCCGGGATCTGTTTTCAAAGACATCCACCTGGGCAGAGATAGCACATAGGTGAGATGCACATCTCCGACCGCCTTAAGTATATACTTCAACACCGCAATACAAACACAGTCTGATTCAATGTTTTCCAGTATAGTTTTCAGATCGAGGAATGTTATTTATGATTGGGAAGGGCAGATAAATGGAAAGAAGCTGGTCATGTGTTTCTGCCTCCCCGTATTGAATTTCCATAGATGCAGTGAGTACAGTCATGGACAATTGAAATACGACCGCGGAACGCACGGCCAAATATGCCGGTGCCGTTACCTCAGAGCGGCCGTTTAAAAGAAGAAGAAAAGCAGAATTTTTTGCCGAAAGAATATTTACATAACTAAATGTATAGAAGGAGGTCCCAGAGCACGGGGCTCGAGGGGGACCTCTTATTAACGATAATAAATAAAAAGGTTAATTTTGCAGCAAAGTCAGCAGTGAAAAGAACATATAATGCTTTAGCGCGAAATTCAACTTGTGGAGCTTTTTATGGGTGCTATATATGTACACCATGCAAAATTCAACAAAGATCATTGAAAACAATGTTACAAATGTAGTAAAGTAATGAACAGGTCGGGGGTGCAATGACAAATACAGCATAGTTTCCATAGTTTCCAACCATTTCCAACCAAAAAAAACATAGTTTCCAACCATTTAGGCAAAGTACTGATTGTGGTAGAGTAAATATGCACGGAGATTGTTCTTAAAGCTTGGTAAAGATAGCCATTTTTTTTTTGTTGCTCTCGGGAGAGAATTCCAGTTATTTACTGCCACAAAAGCAGTATTCAGGTTACCAGGATTCGTGCGTGTTTTAAGTATAAGTAGATTGCTAGCCGAAGCGAACCTGGTGGAATTCAAATTGTTTAGTGAATAGCGGTTGAATATGCTAAATGAACAGAGGTTATGCACAGATTTGAACAGGTAAATAAGGTGGCTGAATTTTACGAGATTTGAGACCGTGAGTATACGGTATTCTGTAACAGTGAAGCGTTAGTCCTGTGTAGGCTGAAAATGATGATTGGAATTGCTTGGTTCTGCAGATGTTGTAAAGGAATTAAGGGGGCCGGTATGTATTGTCGCAAGATGCGGCGCAGTACAAGACATGACTGTAAACAAAAGCAAAGTGAGATTAGTGGGGGTGTTTTAAAGAATGGGCACGCCTTTAGAAGGACACGAATTTGAAAGGCAGCTGTCCGTTTCTCATGGGAAATATGGTCAGTGTACTTCAACTTAGTATCGGGAATAACACCGAAGAATGAAGTTTGGTTAACCATAGGTGTTGAATAATTGTTCGACGAGATTGCCGGTTTGCGGGTGCGTGGTTTTTGGTCTGAATAGAAAACCGTAAAAGTTGTCTTAGTTGCAATAATGTGTAGAGTTATTGCTACACCAAAGAAAAATATTGTTGAAATCATTGCCGAGGTTAGACGTAACAGAGCCAACTGATGTATTCGATGATAATATGGTCGTGTCATCTGCGTAAAGAAATGGTTCACAGCTAGTAAGGCAGGTGGGAAGATCATTGATGTAGATTAAAAATATGATTAGTCCGAGGATTGATCCTTGTGGGACGCCTTGATTTGTGGATTTCAAACTTGATGGTACATTAGATACAAATCCAGCCTGCATCATATTTGACAAAAAACCACTAATAAATTTAGAGCTCGACCAACTGCACCGTTGTCTTCTAGTTTAGCTAACAAGATATTGTGTTTAACATATTCCAACGCTTTGCTAAGATCTAAAAATAAGGCACCAGTATAGCATCCTGAGTCTATTGCAGTTTCAATTTTACCTGTGAAAGAAACCACGGTACAGTCAGTCGACAAACCAGCCCGAAATCCGCATTGATGAGGTGAGAGGATGCAAAATTTCGATAGCTGTTTCATGAAGTGATTTGCAAAACACTTTTCAACAAGTTTTCTGAAGATTGCGAAGATGGAGATCGGACGGTAAGTGGCAGTACATTCACTATCTCCTTATTTAAAAACTGAAATTACTTTTGCTTTTTTAAGCTGTTGGTTAATACTCTGGTTAAAAACATCAAGGTAATTACATGGCTAAAGGGGGGGTTCCTACGGCATCTGGTGTATTTTAACAGTACTGGGATAGATATGGTCAAGGCCGGCGCTAGTTGCTTAGGTATTATTTATTATGGCAGTGATTTCATCCGGGGTAGTCGGGAAAATGCAAAAGGACTGAGGAAGTCGTTATAATTGTCGAGGTTCAGTTCAAGGTGTGTGGAGTTGGCTCTCACAGAATTGTTCATTAAATATATTTGCAATGTCGAATGGGTCATTTTATGAGATGTCGGAGGATATGAATTTCGTTACATGAAAATGCTTAGCCTTATTGTTCAGGAAATTGTTAATTATTATTCATTGGTGTTTTACGTCTTTGCCTTCCAGATCAATCTTATTTTCGTGAAATCTTCTTTTGGCTGTCTTCAGCAGTCTATTAGGAGTATTGCAGTACATTTTATACCGATGCTTTAACTTCGCGTTAAAAGGCTGCTTTCTTGTTTTTTAGCATATTTTCGCTTTCTCGTATAGGCTTCAGTAGTCCATTAGTTAGCCAAGGGCTACGAGGAGCTGGAAACGTTCTTTTACACTTAACAACCCCATAAGCCGTCTCCGAACACTCTTTAAGAATGCCTACCATCTTATTCCAGGCGAATGCAGCGTCTGTTAACGTGTAAACATCTCACCAATGCACCTGAAGCACCTGGCTAGCAAACTTTTCCTTATTAAGCATGGTTTTATAAAATGTCCTATTTTTGTTTTGTTTTTTGCGTTGCAGTTGAGACGAAAAATAATGGGATAGTGGTCCTTTGGGCTAAGTTCAAGAATGCCACAGTCTGCTTGAGGTACGAAATTTGATACAATATGGTCAATGATCGTGCCATTTGTGCTCAGTAAACATTTCATTTGAATGCTAACCAGTGACGGATAGCCAAAACGAAGGAAGCAGTTAGTGTATTCGACACACAAAGAGTAGCGCTCATCTGGCAGATTAATATTCATATCGCCTAAAATTACTATACTTTTCTTTTCTGTGGCTAGTGAACTGAGGAGTTTGGTTAATTCTGCGCCAAATGTCGACACTGTTGATGACGGTGAACTTTATATGGAGCCGATAACAGTTTTACAAAAATGAGTAAGACTTTTTACTTATTTATTTACCCTCAAGGTCAAACGACATTGCAGAGGGGAGTGGGTTTGGAGAAACAGTAAAAATAACAACACAACGCAAGAACAAAAAGAGAACAATAGTTGGACAGTCAGCACGTTTCTGGGTCATACAATGTTAGCTATTACGTTCTTAAAAAGGTTCAATTCTCGAATGGTTGCGGTTGTGTTTGGAAGGCCATTCCATTCCATCGATGTACGTGGCATAAAAGACTGCGAAAAGAAGTTGGTTCTGCAGGAAGGAATGCCGAATTTGAAGGCGTGATCCAAACGTTGTGAAATGTGATGTGGGCGGATTAGGATTTCGGTTTATAAGGAGGCATGGTGGTAGAGCTTGTTTAAAAGACATAAACAGCAAACGTTATGGCGTGATGCAAGAGATGGTCGACTAAGGTCTCCTTTCATGGATGATATGCTTGCGGTGCGATTGTTAATAGATGTAATGAAACGAGTCGAGATATTCTGAACCATGTCTAGCGACTGTAATATTGATTGATTGATTGTGGTGGTTTAACGCGCCGACGAAGCGCGGGCGATGAGGCGCGCCGTAGTGGAGGGCTCCGGATTAATTTTTACCACCTGGAGATCTTTAACGTGCGCCGAAATCTCGTACACACGGGCGTTTTTGCTTTTCGCCTCCATCAGAAAAGCGGCCCCCGCTGCCGGGAGTCGAAAGCGACTGTAATATATTGACGTGAAAGGGATCCCATATCGCTGCTGCGTATTCTAGTTTTGTGCGAATTAGTGTTTTGTATAGGAGTAATTTTAGAGTGGAAAGGGCTTTTGAAAAGTTACGGCGTAGGTACCCAAACATGCGGTTGGCGTTGTTAAATACATAGGTGATATGAAAGCTCCGGGTTACGTTAGTTGTGATGTGCACACCAAGGTATTTTTAAGAGGGTACATTTTCTAACGGGTTATTACCTAAGTAGTACACAGTCGGTGTGCTAGGAGACCTAGTTACACCCATGAGTTTCCACTTATTTGGGTTTAAGTCCATCAACCAGTTGCTACACTATTCTGAAATCGCATTAAGATTTGACTGAACAATATGTAATTCGTTATTGCACGTTATTTCTCGGAAGATCATGCAGTCGTCAGCAAAGAGATGAACGTTCCTAGTAAGATTAGAGGGTAGATCGTTAATGTATAATAAAAAGAGGAGCGCACCAAGACCTCAGCCTTGTGTAACACCAGAGCGCGCAGCACTTAGCTCAGATTTTTTGTCGCTAGTGCTGACGAATTGGGAACGGTTAGTTAAAAAGATTTAATCCAGGTTAAGAGTTGTGAATGTAGATTAAGAAACCGGAGTTTCAGCACCCGACCATTGTGACATACTTTATCGAAAGCTTTGCTGAAATCTAAAAAATTGCAATCTGTCTATAATGAACGATCGAGAATAACGTTTAATTTGTGCGTAAATGACGCCAGTTGTGTTCCGCATAAATGACGGTTCATCCAATTCTACCCAAACTACTCGCATTTTTCAACGGTAAGATTAAGATAATTTATACATTCATAGTTAATGTTAGATGCAACAAAGGTTGCGGCGCAACCGTGGTTACTTGTGCGATTGTTGTATTCTGGTGTATAATTGGGAAATCAAAAAAGATTGGCATCATTTGATGATGGCCAGGCCTCTGATATGAAAATAAACAAAAAATAGTGAATGAAAGAGGATAACTAAGCAAGACTATCGTAATAATTTTTCTGAGGCTACGTCGTTTAAAATTCATAGCTGATAAACCACTATTTTCAAGAAACGTCACAGTTTCAAGGGTGAAAAAGTATGATGTCATACTGAAGACAAGCTACGATAAGCCTGCACAGATCTAACGGAACACTAACAAGTCTGCTTCGGTCTCGATGCGAAAGACATGAATATCCTCACACTGCCTCGCCTTGATTCTACCGTGGTCCGTCCACAGGTATTTCCACTCTGTTTTGTTTTTTTTTGAGGGCAAGGGTTTTGGCAAACAGCCCCTTGTTTTCTGGCGCCAAATGATCATTAGCGTAGACAGGGTAGCTTTGGGTTCCATAGAAGTTCAGATCCTTCGTGTTAAGCCCAGCTTTTCGCGCTTTACTAAGAAATTCCTGCTTTTTAGAACGAGAAAAGAAACGAAGTATTAAGTTAGGTGTCCTTCCCTTCGCTCGGACTGGTACTCGGGGAGCGATTTCTAGGTCGGTGTCAACGATCGGGTAGCTGATCTTGGCTCCGATAGCCTTAACTATATCAGCGAAGTTTTTCGCCGTGTTTCCAGGGGATGCCTTTGAGTTCGATGTTATTAGCGCGTGAATACTGTTCGACCTCGCTCACTCTTTTCGTGAACGTTTCGTCTTTAGTGCTGTGTTAGCAATAATAAAAATGGCATTTTCAGGTTTCGCCTTTCCAACAAGGTTCTCCATCATTGACAAGCTAGAGACAAAGTCCATCAGCAGCGCGCTCATGGCTGCAAGGTTTTGATCCGGATCAAGAAATTTGAGCTTGGATTTTTCGACAAGCATATCCGCCATGCGTTCAGCCAGGTATCAGAAGAATTTTCAAGCCGCTTGAGTCGCTCAGCCATGTCAGCCGCTTTGCTACCAGACAGAGCCTCAAGCTCGTCTAGCCGCTTTGACAATTCTGTGCTGGAGCGAATGGTCAAACAATGTAAGCACTAGCACACAAGGGTATCAGTGGTCCCAACGGAGTGCTATCCGAAGAGAGCAATGGATACTGGCACTAACCTGTAGGAATAAACAGTGCGCTTCAGTTCCGCGCTCTTTCAAACGCGACCGCTGCTGCCCAGTGGTGCCAAACAGCCACCGTAG
Organism: Haemaphysalis longicornis; assembly: GCF_048455015.1. NCBI lineage: Eukaryota > Metazoa > Arthropoda > Arachnida > Ixodida > Ixodidae > Haemaphysalis > Haemaphysalis longicornis. The sequence continues at coordinate 111,707,118 of NW_027526204.1, forward strand.
CTCTTTAAATGCGGCCAGGAGCCCCACGCCGTCAGCGCCAGCAGAGGATACGTCAATGCGCAGAAGAGTCGCACAGGCGATCCTAGATGTGGTAGTCCACAGTTTTCTAAAATGCTAGCAGCAATCACCCAGCACGTGTACGATACCACAAGTAGGCCATCCGTGGGACGGGGGTGATGTTCGCTTCTGTAAAAATAAACATTGTGCCTCAGTTCGGGACTCTGACAGCCGCGAGCGCTGCTGCCAAGTCGGGAAGCAGCGGTCGCGGCTAAAGAGCGCCGGTCGTGGCCGCTGCTCAAAGAGATGGGCATGCGCAGTAGAGGTGTCGAGAGCGAGGTTGCATGTCCCACTTCGATATGTTGCCCTCATCTAACCCGCACGTTTGCCTTATCGCCCTGCCGCAAGAGCGCTGCAAGCAGTGCAAGTACTACCGCTGCCGCAGCTGAGGGTGTTGGTCTTGCTGAGATCCATGCGGCACGTATTTGTTTGAAGCTGCGGCCAGTGCTTGTGCGGGAAGCGCGTGCATACTCTCGGAAGCATACGGTTGCCTTCATTATATGTTCTTGAAGAAAACCAGCGCACAGAAATGGAGACAAAAATAGCTAACTTCTGACGGCACTGCAATGGTGTGCGTTTGGGGTTTAGTGGCTTGGGAATTCAGCAATCGGCTGGCTGCCAAAAACACGCATTTGTTTGGCGCAGTCATAAGTCACCTCGCGAATTCGGGGGTTGTAGAAAAGATAATTACCATCATACCACCGCAATTTGTCTCCAATGGTACATATTGATGACGCACACTGTGTGCGCTGTGATAATTACTACCAGAACTCGAATATTCATAAAAAAAGTAAGAAGTTAGCATCTCCAACCATTCTATTGGCCAGTATCCCTGCACAAAAATTTTGGCGGCTTATTTTTGTAGTTTTTTTGCAGGCACTTCCGTGCTCGTAGAACCCGAGCGAGCAGCACCAAACATGGTTTTGGATGTGACCCAGGGGTCTATAGTCGTGTGTTCAGGTTACTGCACCACACATGCAAACCTACGTCGGCAATGTGACGCCGGCACAGACCGGGAGCGGGTGCTCGTGTGCGCTGAGCACGCCGTGCCCGCAGTTATTATCTCTCGCCGCATTGCTAACAGAATGGTTTTCAGCGCTCTTGTGGCATGGCGACAAACAAAACGTGCGAGCAAGAAGAGGGCACGATATTTCAGTGGGACACACACCCTCGGTCCCGAAACCTCTACTCCACATGTCCGGCACTTTTACCCGGCCGCTGCCCGATTACGGCGCCATTATCTTCGGCCGTGCGTTCGGCGGTTCGTATTTCAATTGTCCACGACTGTACGTCCATCAAGTTCCGAGTACAGACGAGTTTAGTAGGACCTGGGTTCAATTTCATGGCACCAGACGGCACATGCGACAGGATCAAAATCGCACAAGAGCATTCACACACACTACGGCAAAACGTTTGGGTGCGTGGCAGCACAAGGCGGGCGTGAAACGTGTTCTTTGACCGTAAAAAGAATTTGTGTTTTTTACCTGCACAAGAAACAGGGGCGGCTTAACGTGTGCCACCTTGGTGCTCAGCTGCTGAGGCCACTGAAGAGTGCGATGGCTTGCTACGGGTTTATGTAGGAAGGGTGTGCAGAAACTCCAGACGTCCAGTCAGTGCATTCTACGGGCAAAGGCACCAGAAAAGACGGCGGCAGTTGACAGTGGCTTCAAGAATCCGGTGCACATGGCGCGGATGTTACAGCGTCATTTGGTAGAAGAGGCGCCACGCAGTGACGAGGCAGGCCAGGGCTGGCATCAAAGCTTGCGGGGGACAGCAGGGCATACATAAATGCCTCAGATCTGCACACTAAAGAGAGGGCGGCTGTAGGTGTGCTACATCGTATCCGTGCTGCCGAGCCCACTGAAAAGTGCACTTGCTTGCTTCGACTTTACATCTAAGGGGTGCGCAGAAGTGGCTCCAGTTGTCCAGTCGACGCATTGAATGGGGGAAGGCAGCAGGCACAACGACGACATTTGACAGCGGCTTGAAGACCTCGGTGCGCATTGCGTGGATGTTAGAGTGCTACTTGGTAGTGGACGAGGCTACAGGCGGGAGCACGAGGCCGCCCAGCACTGCCATTAGGCGCCAGCGGGTGACAGCAGGGAATAGATACCGGAGATGTGCACCTGAACGAGGGAGTGGCTGCACGCGTGCCAGAATCTTGCTGCGCTGCCGAGCCCACTCACGCATATTAGTTTACTCTCAAACCTCGTTACAATAAAGTAGTATGAGGAGTAAATTAGTGTTTCATATAAGATATTCCTTCTAATAGAATGGGTAAAATCGGCTTCAACAAATGGGCAATCTTGCTAGCGCAAAAGTCTTAGTTACAAAAAAACTATCTGCTAAGCTTCGAAACCACTATGAACGAGGTAACACTTCTTCTCTGTTTCCTTGTGGAATTTAAAACGAAGTGGACCAGAACACGAGAAATGAAATAACGAGATGGCAAGGTTTGTTATACAAAACAGGCCTGCGTTCTTACTTATTTCTAGCAGGGGGTAATCTTTGGCAGGTGGCTTTTCACAGCTGCGAGCAGGATGAAGTTTTCCACAAGCAGGCACTGGAAAGCCTGCTTGTGTGGGGGTGCCGGTAATGGGTAACACAGTTGTACAGGGAATGGGGGATAGAGAGAAGGAGAGGATACATGTAAGCATATATACAGGTCTACAGGACATATATCTGCAATATATACCAGATAAATGCGAAACAAGAAGGCAAAAAAAAAACAAAGCGCACACACACAAAAAACGGCCACAGTTTAGCTGGTGAGAAAGCGGAGAGCTGGGAGGAGTCCTGAGGCATCCAAGTAGGACCCCAGGGACTCATGGACTCCGTCCCACTCCAGGGCACTGCCTGGCGGCCACAGAAATTTTTCGAAGGGTCGAGCCCCTCCGCTAAAGGCGGCCAACAGTTCGGTCCTCCCTGCCTCAAAGTGGGGGCACTCCAGGATTTGATGCGGTAGGGTCTGGACAGCCGCCCGGCAGTGCTCGCACGACGGGGGTTCGACAAGCTCCAGGCGGTGTTTCGCTGGTACGTCCCCAGTCACCCCACGCGGAGGCGCGGTACAGCCGAGCGTTGCCGTCGGGGCAGCTTGCATCCACAGGAGGTGAGGGCAACGGGGCGGTAGGCCGTAACTGCCCCAAAACCAAGGCCTGGCTTGGGGAGGGGCCGCAGGATGGCCAGCAGTCAATAGGGGACAACAACAATAGGGACCCGTCTGTCTAACGGCGGCGATAGCTGAATGCTAAGTTCGGTTTGTGTGATTTCAAATGAAGAAGGGTCAGTTTCTACGCCACTGTGATGAAAAGTTCCAGATGCGTGGGAGTCAAAGTCAAAGATCAAGAGCCCGATTTCATATTGTCTGCGAGTATGCGAATAAACGAGGGAAGGCCTTACGAGAAAGCTTCCCGTTCAACGATCGTCGCCGTTAGACGAAAAGGGGCATGACTGTAATGTTGCTTTAGGTGTTCGTTCTTTTATTTCACAGTGGAATTATGGAATAACTTGGATGTTTATCTCTGCGAATGGTTCCTACCAATATCTTTTAAACGAACATTCTACTCATGTGTTCTGTTAGTTTAGTCTGTATTCATTTTAATACACCCGCTTCTGCAACTTCTACAACTGAGGCAGAAGTATTTTTAAATAAATCTATAAAAAGCAGTTCGAATCTTCATACTCATTGGCTGATATAGAAGATCCACCCCGAAAATCTGACGCAATACAATCCGCTGCATTTATAAAAAATTGGAGGCAGTGTATTTATACTCAGATTGAAATGGCATCAGCTAATTCAACCATAATAATGAAACATATTTGTGCATAATTCCGAGAGAATACGTCGGATAAGATTCTACGCCTGCTAGCTTCGTGGTATAAGGCACATATGAAGTTTAGTAAAATGACACGCCATGCACCTTCGTTAAAGCTGATGCTTTGACAGATTCCCGAGAAGGGCACACTACCTGTTTTACCTTTTTTTCAGAGCAATTAAAAGGCCTACTCTGCAATGACTAAACAGTTCATACTTATATGGCACGCCTATCTCCGGAACTCTTTTTGCTCGTGTTACATTTGTAGATACGTGATGTAATGTTCTCGGGTTAGGGTAAATATTATTTTACTCTGCGACCCATAAGCAAATCATTGTGTTGCGTGTGACACCACATTGGATATACCATGCCGCTGACCCCAGCATTCATCAGCTGGTTTTGCGGTCTGGAACGTTGTTACCAGCGAAATTCACTTTAATTTATTCTGCTCTGCCAACGTAGAAGTTGAAAATTATGTATGTTTATTACACGCTTAAAAATGGGGCTGATTAGCTCCCTTTGAACTGTCCTCAATATCCTTAAGCAGTAACAATGGGGCCCTAGAAAAAGATACTTCATGTTATGTCTTAACCTCAAAGATTTCACCACTCCTTTATAACAGAAGGTGTAATGTATGCAAAACTTGCTCTCTGACCACTTTATCTAACCACCGTGGTTGCTCAGTGGCAAAGGTGTTGTGCTACACTGCCCAAGGACGCGGATTCAATCACTGCCGCTAAGGGCGCTTTTTAGGTGAAGGAGGAAACTGAAAGCGCTCGCATTTCAAGATTTTGGCTGATTGCAAACCTCTGCTGGTGGTCAACCATATTCCGTAACCTTTCACTAAAGCATTCCTAATTCTGGTGGCGTAGCTTTTGCGCCATAAAGTCCATAATGTTTTTTGTCCAGTGAATTGCTTTGCATATGCGAATTTTGTTAATTGTCGTCTGTTTTCACGCTCACTTACAGACGAAGTATGGTACTTGCGCATGTGGGGAAGAGTCCACTTTCTTGTGTCACTGCATTTCAGTGCGGAAAAGAACCAATTGCCACCAAAATCGGTACGTGTTTTAATTACAGTGCTACATTGTGTGCATTGCACAGTGCTCCAGACGCCGCTTTCGCATGACTACGCAGTGAAAGCTGATTTCTGAAATGAGTGTTCTGAAACTTGTAGCTCAGTATCTGCAGATTTGCTGCAATCAGCAAAAAGCATTGGACCCCACGAGAAGGATAAAAGCAATAACGTTCGGTAAACGCTATGCTTTAAAACTTAGAGAAAAAGTCCCAGCACCATTTCCTGGTAAAAACTGTATGTAACGTCGCCATTTATAACGACAACCCCTCACCGGTTGAGCAAGTTTTTTCGCAAAATTGCAAAAACAAACCTAATACCATTTAGTACCATGGCTCGGTCTACCTCTCCCGCTAAATAAATCCTATATCATCCGCCCACGGGGTAGGGTTATATAACACATGCCGGATGTATAATGGCCGAAATGCAGTCGCCTTTTTAATTCAAGTGGGTATCCATAAAGCAACTAGCTTGAAGGAATATTTTCAGGAGCAGGCATTGTCAGAAGACTTCTGCAGCCTAAATCTACGCGTAGCTTCGGTTCTTTCTGGTCATGTTATGTAAGAGACAAATTTGAGATATGCAGTGTGTTACATCGATAAGAGGAACATTTTATATTTCAACAGCGAAGCTCTCTAGCAAACCATACTATTTTGTATGGACAGTTAAATAAAGCAAGAAATCGCCGAGAGCCCGACCATGAGCGCGGGCCCCGCGGTGACCGCCCAGGAGTTAACAACAAACACGAAAACGCCGAGCCATTGTGTGTGCTTGCCTCGCGACGACCGCCCGGCATCGCCAGCGTACGTTTGCCAAGCCAACCATAGTCACTTAGGGAGATTGGCCATGATTGCGGAACCACCCGCAGTTAAAATTAAAAAACAAAAAACATAAAAATGCCGAGCGTTACTGTGCGTTGGCCTCGCGGTGACCGCCCAGAGTCACCGGAGCACGTTTGCTAAGCCAAGCATGCCCACTTAGGCTAATTGGCCACAATTTCGGCGACCGCCCGGCAGTTAAGAAAAACAATAAAATACTGAGCACTCATGCGCGCGTGCCTCGCGAGGGCCGCTCACAGTCCCCGGCGCACGTTTGTCATGCCAAGCATATACACTTAGGGAGATTGTCCAATATTGGCAAAAGCGCTCCAGCGTTCGCCGTAATCGTAGCAACACATGCTCAGAACGAGAAAGACACGTAATAGCTTACACCCTCCAAGGTGATGTCCAATTGTTATCACTTCCAACAAAATGAACGAAGCTCAGACTCGTAGCAACAATGATGCAGTAAAGGCCGTTGCGGCCGCGAAGAAGCCAATCGTCTGCAATCGCAGACGATGTCGTGAAGAATGCGTACAGCTTCGCTTCCTTCAAGTCTTACGCATTAGTGTGGAGGTCCCTCACTTTTAAAGTGAAGTTTGTTTACTTCTACCGCCTAAGTGTTCTGTCGCGACTGTTGGTGTCAACAGAACACACCTGCGAACAAATAAAAGAAGTTACTGGCACCCCCAGGAATCGAACCTGGAACGAATAGAGAAAGGGGGCGAGAGCCCGTTTTGAGCGACGAGCCCACGCGGGGACGGGGAAGACAGACGATGCGCTCACCAAGCACATCGGCGGATTCACTCCTTCCGTTTTCGCTGAATTCCACAATGTAGCGTCACGGGACCTCTTGCGCCGATGTGCGATGCGCCCAAGTTGCGCGTAGCGGCCGTATTAGCGTATTGCGAATGTTCTACGAGTGATTAAAAAAAAAAGGAAGCTGACACCAACACATACAATCTTCACCATCCCAGCCGCCACCGACGGAGGCGACGGGATCGGCGGCAGAGACGGCCCAGTTGCGAGATCACCCGCCACCCACGTTGAGCTTGCTTTTTTTTATAAAATAAAGTTTCAAATTATGTGCTTTACCAATACAACTGAACCAACCACCATTCATGAATCATGCATTGATTTCAACTTAAAAAGAATATCTCTTTGAACAATCAAGTGTGTGGTTCACTGGTTCCTCGTTTCACGCTTGGTAAACCCACGTCTGTAAATTAAAGTGATGTCGCATGCGTAATCATTGTGGGTGTCGTTTGGAGCTTTGCTTTCCCACCGCTTTCACATGGTGGATTGCGGCGCATTTTTTTTCCTGAGAGAACCGCTGCTCCGTTGGTTAAAAAACTTCAAAAAGGTCGCATTTCGTGGTAAATTTTGTTTCCAATGTGGAACAACGACGGTGCTTACCGGTTGATTAGGAAAATGAATGTAATCTTGTTTCGCCTATGGGAAAATGACGGCCGGTTTGACGGGCATGCTTATCTTCGAACGACGGCGCCACCTGGGATATGCAAAACCAAACGCGCGATGGCCATTTTAAGTAGGAAGGTGTGAAATGAGGCAGCAGGCGATCAGAAAACATTTTTGTCGCTAGTTTATGATGACGACAAACATTTGCATAGGAACTCATATGAATCACAATAAAGTGTTCTTGCTGTCTATTGTTATCCAAACCATACATGTGCTTTCCGATCGTATGTCGCGTGCTTTGCCAAGTTTCCGCACTTTCCGAAATAAAGCTCAGGGTTCTCTGTTCGCGTTTGTGGCTTTTTCCTAGTTTTACTTTCATTATTTTGTTTGTTACATGGCGTCATGAGATAATTCAGCTAAGATAAAAAGGCAGCCTGCTCACCTGCAGTGAATAAACTCAAGACGCCATCACAAGCACATACACGCAACAGACAGCATATTGAAATTACAACAAAGGGAAAAGCAACAAATGTGAACAAAGAATTGTCCGCCTTCTTTGGAAAAGCCGGGTAACCTGGCGGAGCAGGCGATGGACTATCTGAAGCCAGATGGCTGGTATCGAAAACGATAGGCCAAGAAAATTTGTTATTATGATTAGTATGAGCTCTATGTATTTATTTGTTCCCATCCTGAACTATCCACAAAAAAGATTTTCTGATCGTCTGCTGACTCATGTGGCTCCTTTCTAGCGTGAATCGCCAGCGCGAATTTTGTTTTGCATATCCCAGGTGGCGCTGTCGTTCTAAGATAAGCGTTCACGTCCTAATTGGCCACCATATTGCCATAGGAGAAAATCATTTCTATTTAATTTCTGAACAAACAGGTATGTACCCCTGTTTTTTCCGGTTACAAACCAATTAGACCACAAAATGCGAACTCCGCGGACGAGGGCACGGGTTTGATTCTCGCCCGCTGCGGCCGCTTTTCTAATGGGGGAAGAAAGCAGAAATGCCCGTGTGTTCTAGATTTCCGCGCACGTTAATGATAACCCAGGTGGTCAAGATTATTCCGGAGCCCTCTACTACAGCGTGCCTCATCAGCTGCGTTGCGTCCGCGCGTTAAACCCCACAATCAATCAATAGCGACCTTCGAGGGAGGTTTGAGTGCAAGCGGAGCACAGGCTGACACAGGAAAAATTTTTTAGGTGTTTCATATATCGATGCAACACCCTGTATTATGCGGCTAAGCACCGTGTCTAGCTATAATAACGGGGGTCACCAGTTCAAAGTAAAATGCTGCAGCGCACTAAGTAAGGTAAACCTGCATAATAGGACAGTGCTGGGAAGAGGTTTACGCTAAAAATTAAGACAACAAAAATGAGTGGCTCGCTGTGAGAAACATTGTAAACGCGTGGTCCTAATGACTGTTGTGCGGAATTGGTTGCATTTCAGTAGGAAACAGTAATGATGATGTATTGTCACCAGCCAAATTTGTGCAGTGTCCACTCTGTTGGAGTAAAGCTCGGTTATATAACTGCTTACGCCAAATTTTTCAACGCATGCTTCCTTAAGTAAGGAGCTGTTGATATAATTATCGTAGCGTCTGTTCTATTTGAAAAAAGCTGTTGTTATCATGTTATTACTTGCTTTATATTGCTGCAATAATTTTGTTATCTCCGACTCCCCTCTGTAATGCCCCTGGACCCTGAGAATATGTGAATAAATAGAAAAATATAAATAAATAAATAAATAAATAAATACATTCCCACCGTCCCCCAAAAAGAGTAACGGCCGTACGATGGCCTATGAAGAAAAACAAAAAAAATATTGCCGATTTTACTACGACAATTACGATCTTCGCCTTCCAGCATAAACGCGCCCAGTTGGTTGTTTTACGCAAGTGAACACCCAATGCCTTTGAATATTTTGTATTTTTGTTTTATGAGTGCATAGGAATCTGTGTGAAAAATTTCTAGTCAGATCTGGGGAAACAGCAGAGCTCATGCCGCCGAGTGCACGCTGTCCCTCTCAACTGGCGGAGCACCAGCACATCAAAATCTTCGTCTCACTAGACGCATTCACTCGCCTACCCGTGACTTCCCATCCGAACATCCCCACCACGACACGCGCTTCCCACAGATGTTCGTCGGCACCTTTCCCCCTCGCCACTTGCCTTCCCAATTATTGGGCTATCATGTTCCTCCTATACACTTTGCTTCACCGTTTTCTGAAGGACGTCCGGGACGGCTGGAACTCAACCTTAGACAGCTTTTCTGCTAAGGAGAACCAAAGCAAGCTTTTTGCGGCCTTCACAAGTCGATGTTATTAACAGCGAAGATGTTTAGCAAATCGTAATTTTTGGTGTCCGCAGTTAACAATAACCAGAAATTGCCGACCGCCCGTACTTGTGGGCGGGCCTCGCGGCGACCTCCCGGCAGTTAACGAAACCAAGAAAATGACTAGTGCTCTTGTGTGCGTGCCTCGCGACGACCGCCAAAATATGTCACTCCCGCACAACCTATTCCGAAGGTTGGCAATCCTTTTTATGAGACCAGTTGTTTGGACAACATGCTTAGTTAACTGGGCGACAAATTGTCTATTGGTTCGATTCCGTTGTGTAGGGAGCCCGAGAACTTTTATTGTGTGAGCTTCCGGGACTCAATAACCACTAACAGAGATGGAGTTATCTGACGTTGTACGGGCTGCCCTTTTGTGTGCAAAACAAGCACCTCGGACTTGTTAGGTAAGTGCTGCTGACTTTCAAAAAATCAATTGCCTCATCAAGAAAAACATAGAAAGCGGCACTTCAGATACCCCTGTACTCTTCCACTGCCCAATAATTCCGCCTGGGTATTTATAATAATGTCGAGGAGCTTGTGGAGGCGCACCTGACAGGACAATAGCACGATTGTCCACTACCTCAGCCAGTCTGCGCGTTAGACCGACTTGAATTCCTGTCCATACTTTGCCCGCTCATAAATCCCCCATTCCTCGCGCTATTCATGTTCGACTTGTCGTCCGTCCTGTACGACGCAACATGCACCCTGTGTATCATGCGGGTCGCAGAACGACGCCTACCTGTAAAACTTCAGTGACGCCTACCTGTAAAACTTGATATCTTATACGTGGACGCGGCAGAATACCGTCATCACGATGTTTATGCTCTGGCTATCGCGAACCGGCCGGACCACCCCTCGTTATGCTCCCTTACAGTTCGCACCACTTGCCCTGCCACGGCGAAGGAGGCGGCAATCGCACTCGCCCTGTCTCAAAGGCCGACACCCACGAGCATAATCTCTGGTTCAAAGATGACCGTTCAGAACTTTGCCCATGGTCTCATTTCGCCACATGCACTCAACATTATCCCTCAAAATCCTCCTCCTTCCCCGGTAGAACTCCTATGGACACTGGCTCACTCGGGACTCGGGGGAAACGAGGCGGCTCATGCCGCCGTTCGACGATTCACAATCTGAACGGGAGCCAGCCTAGTTCTTAACCAAGGGGCCCGATCAACCAGAGACCACCTAATAACGTAGTATGACATACTCACGCATTACCGCCTCGCCCGCCAAAAATACCCCCCTTCGCATCCCCTGCTCAGCCATGAGCAAGTGCGCACCTGGCGACTTCTGCAGGTCCATTTCTTTACCTGCAGGGCGATGCTCCATCACATCCACCCTTCCCTCTACCCATCACCTCATTGTCCTACATGTGGAGAGCGCGCCACAGTTCCCCACTGTATTTGGACCTGTCATTCAAATTCCTCCCCTTTAATCATCCGTGACGAGAAATGGCAGGGTGCACTGGGTAGCTCCGACCAGGCGTTCAGATAGCCTTGGTGGAACGAGCTGCCATCGTCGCCGCCGACCTACAACCGGCGGCCACCACGCTTCCCTAACCCCAGATGCTCAATAAAAGTTGCTCTCTTTCTCTCTCTCTCTCTCTCTCTCTATGTCTGTCTCGCACCGACCGTCCAGCATCACCAGCATAGGCTTGCCAAGCAAAGGAGACCCACTTAGAGACATTGGCCAAGACTGTTGCAACCACCCTGCAGTTAAACAGTTAAAAAAACATGAAAAGGCCAGCGCTCAGGCGTGCGTTCCTCGCGGTGACTGCCCAGCGTCCCTGGCGCACGCTTGGAATCAAATCATACTCAGGAAGATTGGCCAAGGTTGGCGCAAAAAATTCTATCATTCGCGTTAAGAGAGAGAGAACGCATTTATGGTAAAAACGGGGTTAGCCAAGCCATATCGCTTAGCATGCTAAGCCATATGAATGAACAAAAACATGAAGGTCTGTGAAAGAAAATAAATAAATAAATATATAATGAAAAAAACGAGGTGTTCCGCACGAGTGTTCAAGCGCATTTACGAAGTTTGAAAAGCACATACACAGAGATCGGAAGTTAGGTTGGTCAATCGTGAGAACACGTGCTGGGAACGAGAAAGACACGTCATAGCGCACTCCCTGGAAGGTGCTGTCCAAAGATTATTACTTCAAAAAAAGGAACGATGCTCACATTTATAGCAACAACGATGTAGTAAAGATCGTTGCATCAGCGAAGAAGCAAATCGGCTGCAATCGTAAAATTAACCTTCGTGGTCGTAATGAAGGTTGCGTACAGCTTCACTACCTTCAAGTCATACGCGTTAGTGTTAGCTACCCACAGCAACAAAAATGCTCTTTATTTAAAAATACGTGCATAAGAATCCTCAAGACATTGTAATTGACAGACGCTCGTCTATGCACGTTATTTGGTCGGCTGTTTTTCTTGCCAGTTGTATTTCCTTTGTGTTCTTTGCGGAGAAAAAGTTCGCTCAAATAAGCGTTAGTTCATGCAGCATCCTTGCTTTGCTCTTCACTGCCTGATATAGGGTAGAGGTGCGAGTAGCGCGCCCTATATTACAGCCACGTCACGTGGAACGTGCCACAGCTGTTTGAGCGAATGCTTGCAAAACGGCTTTATAGGCGGCTTAATACCTAACAGTGGTATCACCCGGCGCACATTGGATTCAGGCCCTATCTCGGTACTGACGATGGGTTGGAATACCTCTCATCTATGGTTTTAGTTGGAGGCCGATCCCGAAGAGTGAGACCCGAGGCGTACCACAAGGGTCTGTTCTGTCTCAGTTTCTTTTCAACATCGTCTTGTTGCCGCTAGCTTGACACCTTGCTTCAATCCGAGATCTATATTTCCGTATGTACACGGATGACATTAAAGTGTGGTCAGGGCATCAAGGCCGGTCACGACAAGCCGAGTGCCTCGAGCAAGCACTAACAGACTGCCAGAGATGGTGCGAGTATGCGAGCCTCACTCCATGGCAAGATAAGACTGTTTTACTTCTTGTGGCCAACGCTTGGGGCCGCCCCCTCTTTGCAGTGTCTCCCATTTCACTGCAACTGAATGGGTGTGGTGATATGCCAAAAATACAAACGAAACTATAGAAGGAATGGACCAGCACAAGCTGTCGCCGCATTCTGATCAACAAGCACAGAAATCGTCGTCATTGTGAATAGCGCTGCAGGGACCGGGAAAAAGGCAAGAGGAGGACGAGCAGGAAGAAGTAGTGGGCTCGGAGGATGGATTGCCTGGCGGAATCGATGTTCGAGACGAGTCAGAGGGTTCCGGAAGCCTGTCGTTAGGATGGCGGGGACCCAGGTGTTCTGCGACCGTTGGTAAAGAACGTCCAAACACCACGTCGCCACTGGCAACGCCGTGCCGTGGCCCTGCCTCCAGTGCGCCTGTTCTTCTGACGATACCACAGCATCTTCGCTGCTTGGCCCTCGCATCTTCAGCAGCTGCGCCTTCACCCGGCTGCCACTTCTGAATACGTCTGCGTCGCTCGCGCCTTCAAGCTCCGCAACGACGTCTCCGTGCACCGGCCACGTGAGACTCTCTCTACTCACGAGAACCTTGCATCCTACTTTTGTGTGGGGACTATGTCCCTCTTTACGCTAGTTTAATGCCGTCGAACTGTAGGTTGTAACTTTTGTTAAGTGTACGTCTCCTGGTTAGCGTGTGCCCTTTCCCTAACTTGCCGTCCCGCATAAATGTTCGTTTTCCTCGTTCACCGAAACCGCGTCGCATCTTCTTGTTCCTGGCATCTACATCCGCGTCATGAGTTCCCCCTAACATGATCATCACAAGTGGCGTCTGCGACAGGACTCTCCTCTAACACCTTGGAGAGTGAGACCATGACAGGAAGTAAAGCTTCAGGGACTTGATATCGCAACCATGGGAATCGAGGAACTCGAAAAGCTTACCGCCGAGGGACTGAAGTTAGGGCTCCAGAGAGAGGCACTTCTGAAATGGGTTGAAGCCGAGCGTGATAAACTGAGAGCACAGCGAGAGACTGAAAGGGCAGATCGCGCGAAGCTAAGAGCCAAACTAGACGATTTAAGGGCAGCAGCACTACAGAAGGAGATTGCTGAACTTTAAGCACGGGTGGCACAACTGCGGCGAAAGGAGGTTGGTGTCTGTGGACCGGCGGCATCTCCCACCACTTATAATGGCGTGGCAGATCCTTTGCAGAATGGAAGAATCGATGGCGAATTTACGCCAGTTCACTTAAAAAAAGCCAGTGTTCCCGGAGCTCCAACCCGACGAAGAAAAACTAGCACACCATGTAGACACTACGGCTCATGAGCCCTATATACTGTATTCAAAGAACGACATGCTACCATCTCAGGTTCTGGTACAGAGTGCAGCAGGTGATCGCCGAGCCGCAAGCGGAACCGATTCCTCGCTTTTCGCACTATCCGGTGAAGGTTCGGCGAGCGAATGCACCAATGCTAAATCCATCCCAGCTCATACGGAACCTGTACTTCCGCTAGATGTCAAGAAAGCGCGGAAGCGTAAGGGAAAGCACAGAGAAAACAAGATGACCACGACCAGTAGCAGCGCAAATGTCAAGTCTACTAACGTAAAGTATAGCAAAAAGAGGTGCCCTAGGAATACACTTCGCATGCAGGTCCGCCATAAAGCGAGCCTGGTAAAGCTGCGCGAGGTAAGCTCCGCAGGGCCCGTGGCAAATCCTCTGGAAATAGGGGCAAGATATACTCGTGACCAAGTGAAAACTTACATTCGGACATTCGGCCGTTTTGCTTTAAGCATGTTGTATACAAAGACAAACTGCAGGAAACAAAAACAAATCCTCCCACCACGCAGGCGCTTTGGCAAAGTAACAGGGTGCACCAGAAACCTGGAGGTGACCCGACCCCGAAAGTGCCTCTCCAGGAAACCTTTACATGGCCAACGATGCTGGAAGTATAAGAGGAAGGTCAAATAACAAGTTACCGGCAGAAAAAAAATGAGTGCTCACCTTGGCCTGGAAAAGTTCTTTGACCCCGGACCTTTTTGATTGACACACCGAGGATTGTCGCAATTCAGTGGAAGTGTTTACAAGAACTTTTGAGACTCACAGCTATTTAAATCTTTGTGCTGGACATGTACATGAATGCGTTGTTTGGGACAAAGTGTGTCAAAACACATAGTCGCGAATTTGATTTTATTTCCTTTTGATTTCTGGACGTTGAAAGTGTGTGGTTTCACCCCAGCAACTTTCTTGAAGTGGGGGGTATTGTGGTATTATGCCAAAAATCCAAACGAAACTACAGAAGGAATGGACCAGCGCAAGCTGTCGCCGCATTCTGATCAACAAGCACAGAAATCGTCGTCATTGTGAATAGCGCTGCAGGGACCGGGAAAAAGGCAAGAGGAGGACGAGCAGGAAGAAGTAGTGGGCTCGGAGGATGGATTGCCTGGCGGAATCGATGTTCGAGACGAGTCCGAGGGTTCCGGAAGCCTGTCGTTAGGACGGCGGGGACCCAGGTGTTCTGCGACCGTTGGTAAAGAACGTCCAAACACCACGTCGCCACTGGCAACGCCGTGCCGTGGCCCTGCCTCCAGTGCGCCTGTTCTTCTGACGATACCACAGCATCTTCGCTGCTTGGCCCTCGCATCTTCAGCAGCTGCGCCTTCACCCGGCTGCCACTTCTGAATACGTCTGCGTCGCTCGCGCCTTCAAGCTCCGCAACGACGTCTCCGTGCACCGGCCACGTGAGACTCTCTCCAGTCACGAGAACCTTGCATCCTACTTTTGTGTGGGGACTATGTCCCTCTTTACGCTAGTTTAATGCCGTCGAACTGTAGGTTGTAACTTTTGTTAAGTGTACGTCTCCTGGTTAGCGTCTGCCCTTGCCCTAACTTGCCGTCCCGCATAAATGTTCGTTTTCCTCGTTCACCGAAACCGCGTCGCATCTTCTTGTTCCTGGCATCTACATCCGCGTCATGAGTTCCCCCTAACCTGATCATCACAATGGGAATGACATACCCACGGTTACCCGCCTTCCGGTCGTAGGACTAGAAATATCGGAATCAGGGTCAGCAGCTTAGTGGCTCCGATCTGCTCGACGGCAAGCCGGACAGTTGCTCCACCTCGTTCACCGCATCGTCTCAGAAGTCTGGCGGGACCTGCTGGACGATTGCCCGTGTCCTAGCGTGCTCCGTACTACGGCCACGGCTTGTGTATCAGGCACAATTCAAGCACATGACGCAAGCGGACTGGGCTCAGCTTGAGGCCATCAACAGGGCCGCCATGCACACCATTACTGGCCTACCTCGCATAACACCAATTCTACTGCTACAAGCCGAAGCCCAGCTAAACACGCTAGATGAGATCATCCATCAGCGTTGTTCCACTCGCCTGCTAAAGCGTAGATATGTACCGGAGGCAGCAGCTTTCGCTGCATAATGAGCCACGTTCTTGATACGATGGCAGCCTTTTCTGCGGCTAGACCGCCCTGGCTCTAACACCAGATGACGGACAACAAGCCTTTGGCAAGGCTACATGTCCGAACCTCTGGCCTTCATCAACCTCCGGATGCAGCCCTCCTTCATGTCCGGCACTGGGCGCCTGTGACGCCGCCACGAGTCATGTAGGCTTTCGTGGACGCCGGCGCACATGACTGCCTCGTTACCACAGTCTTGGCTTGTCTCTCTCACCCACCTAATGAGTTCTGCGCCTATAATAGAGTCCGCCATCTACCAAGCCTGTTAGCAGAACGTACTGGAATTTGTGGTGGTATCCAAGCGCTTGCATCGACAGTAACTACCGGCGTAAAACTTGAAATTTACACTGACTCAACGACACTGATACGTTATATACGTCGTGTTGCGCGTATCACCAGCATGTTGGCACGTTTTCATGCGATCCTTGACTAATACCAATGCCCTGTGTGTGTTTTTTGCGTTCGCCAGGACATGCTTCCTGCCCACACAGCGGCGGATCGCGCCTGTCGCGCTATATACATTCCACAGTCGCTACCACTTCTCCCGGTTTCCACCCTAGAAGAGCTGCTTGTGGAAAAGGAGAACCTCGGCCGCGCCACGCGTGCTTTACTTCCACCGCGTAAAACTGACCTCCCAAGTGGGCTCGCTCGCTGGGACGAGGTCCTGCTGGGGAGGCTTAGATTTCGGGTGGCCTTTTCCCCAGCAGTAACCCACGCTTGGCCTCCCGCTATCACACACCGTTCGCGTACACCTGTCCGTTTTGAACGGTCCCTGCGTCAGACGCCGACACGAGCCACCTCTTATGGGCCTGCCCTGCTCTTCAAACCTCTCGCCTGCAACACCTCCGGGCCACAGGGTTCCATCCTGGGAGGGCCCCCGGCCTACAGCGGTGGATATGCGGCCCTCAGTACCGATCTCTGCTGACGTTTCTGCGTGAAACAAATGGGATGTTGCATATATAACTGTTATGGCGTAAAGCAAACTCTAACAAAAAAAAACAAGTCTTACTCATGCCAGCCCCTGACTAGGACGTCTTTCCCCGGAGTTCAGACTTCTGGAGAAATCTTCATGAAAAAATAGTCAACGATCGCAATTTAAAACCCTGAAACGGTCACCACCACTGCAAGTTCGTCACGTGTACTCATTCAAAGAAGCCTCGGGACCCTCTAGAGTAACAGCTGACCCGCAGAAGATGCGGAGAAAAAAGCCGGAAACAATTATGCGTGCGGGAGACTGCCTGTGGAGATAGACACAGCTTCTACGCCGGCCTGCTTAGAGCTAATTTCCGAGTATGATCATGTTGCAGCTGTAAAATTGGTTAGGAAGGCTGCGAGTCAGACTGATGTGTGTTTTCAAAACCTCAAGAGGTAGCTAATATCATAAAGCCTCTTCAGAACCGAACCATTTGAAAGATGCCACCTTTATAGTTTTTAGGGACGATCCGAGGTGTTTTTGCAGACGCGAACCCGACACAACAACAAAGGGGTTGTAGTGTTCTTTGAAAAAATGTAGGTGTGGTTTCGAAGAGCTGACCCAGAAACGGCAGAAAACAAGAATGTGCGGATTTTAGTATATGGCACAAAAAAAGACTTTTCGCAAAACTCAAACAAAGCAAGAAGGGAGGCGAGAGTAAAAGCACTTAACAAACTGTTGGAAGAAAAGAGACATGAAGGAATACTCTACACTGATGCTGCCCTACCAAACTTCTCCAACATAGCAACTATAGTAGTGACCACAACGAACAAAATAGCGAAATGTGAATTATTGTACATCACGGAGCCAGAGCAAGCGAAAGAGGCCGCCATGGCAATTGCGCTAGCGCAACCTGGTACAGCCACAATTCACACGGACCCGAAGAAAGCCTACAACAGATACAGAACAGGATAAGTCTCAGAAGGCGCCGCCAAAATGCTGATAAGCAGCAAACCACCGGAAACCAGAATTGAACTCATTTGGGTCCCTGCGCATTCCTCGATCGAGGGCAACGAATTCGCCTATTGACAGGCCGGAGACTTAAACCTCCGGACCACAGGAGAAACGGACGAAGGGATGACCCAATAACTAACTAAGCAGAAATCATCAAACATTAAGGGAGAACAGAAGAAGCCTCCCACACCCTCATCCTAAACTATTCACGGAACAACAATCAATATATGGACACATGCAGGCAGCCTCTTTCTCACACCTTTTACTCCTCACACCTTTTACTTCTCTAGTTAGCTACGCAAAATAACGTCCCCAATGCTGAAAACGAGGCACCCTAAAACACACCACCTGAGAAGGCACAAAACGCAAGTCCCCGAAATTTTCGCGGACTTTGTCAGCATAGAGAATGAGCGATGGGAGATCTTACTGACCAGCCACGGACCTGGAAGGCCAACTTCGGCTGATCCACAGGGGCCAAGAGGCTCGGGAAGCATATGGGAACCTGTGAATAGACAACCACTTCGACTGAGCTAAAAGTAGCTCCATCGTAACCCATTTGCAAACAATGAACTTTACTCTACGTGTCTCAATCACCAGCCACACAAAAATCGTCCGTAATTCGTATCCGAGGCGTTTATGATGGAGAAGACCCTAGAAATACGTCCGACACAGTACCAGAGCCGTTCAACTGGATCCTAGCGAACCCTCTGGACGCCTCTGGTCGCATTAGGGGGCACAATCCGCGCATTTCTGTCGGAAGAACTGCGTACCCGCACATGTCTAAACAGTTCAATTCAAGAATGAATCACTGCGGAAAATTGCAACTCGTCAAGTCACACGTTCTGAAAGATAACAAATTTCGCTTTTGTGCAATGTCACAGAAGGTTGGATAACGCACGTTTTGCAATTTTTCGGTATGAAAAAAGCCTCAGACACTTCTCCAGTATGTTGATTAGTGTGTTTGAACAACACGGTGTGTTTGATAAAACCGTTGTACACTTGTGTACACGTGTACACGTGCGGCAATTAGAAGCCAGGTTAGAAAGCGAAGAGTTCTGGATGGACAGAAAAGGCTTGTGCAGTTGCGTATTGACGCAGGCCCAGGTCTTGATTACACTCACCTAAAACATGCTGAAGCACCAGCGGTTTAGTTTTTTGTGTCGGTTCACACGACAGCGGGTGTTCGCCCGCGAATGGCAGAATTGTCGCGCATATGCTACGCTTCAAGCAAAAGAATCGACTGCTAAATGTGAGCTGTGGGAGGCCCCTTGCCCTCTCCCTCCTCCAGCGGGAGGGGGAGCAAACCGCGCTACGTTACCACTTCGCCCTCTAGGGGTGGGTATGGAAACCAGTTTCTTCGGGACTGCCGGGGGGTCTGCCCCTACCTATGCGCTGTTGAGACGTTGCCCTCCCACCGCTGACAACCCCTTGCTTCATTCGGGAAGGCGTACGCGATCCAACCTCCGTCGCATCCGACACCCGTGCGGTAGCGTGGTGAAGGGAGCGGCCAGCCAATGTTGCTGTCTTGAATACTAAAAGACGAAGGCAAACTTAACTTGTTTACTGCATGGGGAGAGTTGGGCTGAAGCCAGAGAAGAGCAACGCCCCGACGGGCGAGGTTACACTACAGGACTCGAGCAGAGTGACAGCATTGATGATTTACTGCTCACACAGGAATGAACTACAGCGCTTGTGAGGGCCATTTGTTATACCCAAAGCGCTAACGGTCAACACAAGCGTTCCGTCTAAATTGTGCACATGACATGAGCGGCACAGACACACGCAGCACTCTTTCCAGGGTTCGTGAGCAGTCGGTAGTAGCGCGCACGCTGAGTCCGAGAAAGGGGAGAGAGGTGGTCTCCACAACAGCTTCCGCGTCCTTCGGACAAGTCTCTACAAGTTGCCTCGGCCGCCAGCGAACTTTGAATAACGCCGATAGCTAGGTGCCAGCGATCCAGACATGTAGCGACTTGTTTGAGTCCGTAGGCTGCAAGCGTGAGTCACCGACAGGGAGGCCTGCTCGAAAGGCGAACGCAGTGGAGGCTTCGCCGCACAGCGCAGGAGCGCTGCGCAAAGCACTGCGGCGGGCTGATTCGTAACAGTGCTCGCAGTCAGGACAAAAGGGGAAACGCTGTACAACAGGGTAGTCAGATAACATCACTTGGCTTCACCTTGACTCAGCCTGTAGCATCTGGAGCGGGAGACGAAACTGCGCACCCACCAAGATCGTCATTCCACTGCGCAGCCTCGAAAAGAATTGGCCTATCGGATGGCGCTACCATCTCCTTCGGGATAGGAGATGCGAACCCCACACGGAGCACCTTGAGTAATCTTGGTGACGGTATTGGCTCCACTGCGGACCCCGAGCCCCCTAACATAAGCTGGATCCAAGCATGGCGTTGTGTTGTGCGGTGAAGGATAGAAGCCTCAAACGGTGGCCGTCGGAGCCTAGGTCAAGCTACGGCCGATGGGCTCCCTGTCTGTTTACCAGGCAGGGAGCTCCAGGACCTCTCTTGGTGCCAGGGTAACCCGAGCGAGGGAAGTACCCCCGTCCCCTGCTTCTATACTATGCTATATGGTATATTCAACCCAAACGCCCTCCAAATGATCGGGCCCTCAAAATGGCCCGCACTGATGTAACTCTCAAACCGCAACCGCCCATTGACCTTCGAAGCAAAGACAACTATCCTCGCTTCCTCGTGATGCATTCTGTAGATAAATAAACCCCCGTAAGTGTAAAATCTGTCTTCCTTGTAGTAAAGCTCATCGAGAGTGTTGCAGGAAAGAACTACAAGGCAAAAAAACTTTCTTCTGCAGATGTGCCCATTGAAGTCAGCCACAAAGAGCAGGCGAATAAGCTTCTGCAACAAACCAGAATCCATGTTCTAGAAATAAGTCACTCCCCATAGAACCCTAAACTTTTCCCAAGGCTTTATCTCCGAACTCGATCTCATAAATGAAACAGAAACCGAGATCCAAGAAGGACTGCGTGACGAAGGGGTCACAACAGTCCGGCGCATCAAAATAATGCGAGACAACAAAGAAATCAAAACAAAGCACATTATTCTGAGTTTTGATAGAACCCCTCTACCAGAAACCGCGACGGCAGGTTTCCTCTGATGTCCCACGCACTGGTATGTGCCAAATCTACGGCGCTGCTTCAAGTGCCAGCCTTATGGGCATGGTACGAACTCCTGCCGCGGTAAACTCGCATGTGCGAAGTGTGGGCAAACTGACCATCCTACAGACAACTGTGATGCTAGCAACTTCACTTGTCCCAATTGCCATGGACCTCATGCCGCCGTTTCACGATCATGCAAAAAGTTCAAACAACAAAACAAAATAATCACTTTGAAGATCAATGAGAAAATCAGCTTTCCGGAGGCCCGTAAGAGGCTTTCACTCTTCAGCTCCTGAAGGTATGCCAACGCTGCTCGCCGGGGGGCGGAGCGGCACCTGGTTTCGGCGGTGACGCAACACAGCGTAGCTAATTTTCTTACGCCCCCGCACCCCAAGAGGCTGCCAGTGGCAGCCGCCCCGGTCACCACGCCACTTGCGCAGGCAGCAGCTACTGTGGTGGCAACCACGTCGGTTGGGAATGGCGCTGCATCCACTGCATCCTCTCCACCGGCCCAAAACACACGCAAGGGCACGGAGGAGATGGAGACGGAGGCAGCAGCCGCCTCCCCTCTCTTGCCTCACTGCCTGGGCCATCTGTGGTGCTCGTCCGCCTTCGGCATCGGCAGTGCAGGCAAAGAACGGCCGATAGGGTACCAAGTCAAGGGGGCCCAGTCCGCTGGGCAGCCCCTTGACTTCAGATGACAACATGGACGTCGAGCGCTTCCGGTTTTCATCACAGCGAAAGATACGGGCTCCGGCGCACGGGTCAGTAGACAAGTCGAAAAAAACCCTCCCAAGAGTCCAAGCCCCGAAAGTCGACACATAAACACGCACATATTCCAGTTGCTCAAAACTTCTAAACACATTCCAGTTGCTCTAATTGGGAAGATAAAACATCATCCAGTGGAACCGCCGAGGCCCCATCAAACATCTTGTTGATATCTATGAAATATTTTATTACAAACAGCCAAGTGTAATGTGCCTCCGAGAAACGCATTTAAACTCGAAACACACAAATGTCTTAAACAATCACATGGTATTTAGAAGGACAGATGGGGCTGGTGGTACATCCTCAGGTGGTGTGGCCATCATTGCCCGAAAATCTCTGGCGTGCCACACTGCGCAACTACAGACCATTCTTGAAGCTGTTGCCATCCGAACGATGGGCTTCAATAGACTTATAGCACTATATAATCTGTGTACATCCCTCGTGACTTCCAGCTCTGCAGATCAGATTTTGAGGGCCTGGTAGATCAGCCACCCGAACCATTCATTCTCATAGGTGACCTGAACGCAGATAACTCTCTTTGGGGCCCGGCTCGCACTGATGCCAGAGGACGGCTCATTGAGAAATTCTTAACATCGTCAGGAGCACGTCTTTGCAACCAGAAAACGCCTACATACTTTTGTTTCTTTTTTTCTTTATATTTTTTTATCAAATCAGCCAAAGACTGGAATGATCTGGCCGCCGACGCCGTGGTCCACTCCAGTCGCATTCGTTTTCACGAAGCCATCGCAAAAATTTTGTACTGACTTTCAACCACTGTATTATTATTGTACGCCCACCCCTCATGTAAAACCCCGGTACAGGGGCTTTTGAGGTAAAATAAATAAATATAGGACACAACACTTATTCACACCTTGACTTGGCAATTGGGTACGCAGTTCTTTTTCCTTTTCTTGGGTGGGGCGTGGGCACGGACCCATATGATAGTGACCACTTCACCACTTAACTAACAAGCACAGGTAAAGGCCCGAACAGTCTATCTTACCAGAACAGGTTTCATGAAGCAAGAGCAACCTGGAATACATTTACAGATTCATCTAAACTACACTACTCCTTTTTAAGACATTTACAGGTGGAACAGGCAACCCAACTACTCACGGCGCACATTCTCGACGCCGTTGAAAAGTCCCTTCGCCACGCCTCTGGTGCTCTGCGCAACTAGCGGAGGCCGTGGCGGAATGGGGACAGTAGGCGGGCGCGCGAGGCAGAACAAGGCTTGGGGTATCCTTCGTCAGTACCCCACGTCGGGAAACTTTTTATTGTTCAAAAGGGCAAAGGCATTAGGAAAACGTGCTCGCCGTGAGGCAAAACGAGGTAGTTGGCGTTCATTTATAACATCAAATAACTCCTGTACTGACACACGAAAAGTACGGACAAGAATACGCAAACTTAAAGGACAACAAACACACAGCCTGACTCTGGTCAGCCCAACAGGGGACTCGAAGATCAGGCTAACACACTCGCACAACACTTGCAACACGTGTCCAGTTCAGCACACTGCACAAACACTTTCATAAAACACAAACAATCGGCCCAAAAGAAGCGTTTACTAGATAACAATATGTCAACATTTTCTTAGAACTCAGAGTTTTAACTTCATCAACTGAGGACTGCTCTGAGCACGTGTGAACCCTCATCTATAGGCCCACACAGAACATATACAATGATACAGCACCTACACGCAGACACGCGTGAAACACTTCTAAATCTATATAATAAAATATGTCTTTCGGGGCACATTCCACACTCCTGGAGGGAGGCCATAGTAGTGTCTATCCCTGACGAGCTGCCTGTGCAAGCTCTTCGAGAACATGATCAATCGCAGTCTCCTGTACTTCCTTGAGTACAATGGTCTTCTCGAGAGGTGCCAGGCAGGCTTCACGGTGGGGCAATCAAAGAATGATCAATTGCTAGCACTTTACTCGTACATCAAGGATGCCTTTGTTCATAAGCAGTATTGTTTAACTGTGTTTTTCGACCTCGAGAAGAGACCTACGACATTGCTTGGCGTTATGGAATCCTTAGTCACCTCAAGTCATTCGGTGTTTCAGGTAAAATGTTAAACACCCTTGTTAGTTACTTGTCACACAGAACGTTTCGAGTGAGAGTTGGTTGTCCACTTTCCATGGTTAACGTGCAAGAAAAAGGCGTGCCGCAAAGTGGAGTGCTGAGCTGCACTCTCTATATAATTAACATGAACTCTCTTGGAAAGGCATTTCCACCTACATTTTCTCATTCTATGTATGTATATGACGTCCAGGTATCGTATAAATCGTGCAATATGTCCATCTGCGAACGTCAAGCCCTGCTTGGTGTCAAGAAACGTGTCAGCTGGGCAGACAAGAATGGTTTTAAATTGAATGCTGAAAAACGTTTCTGCGTTGTGTTCTCCAGGACGCGCGGGGTCCATCCGGACCCAGACATTACTCTTAATGGCGTTTCACTTCCTGTCAAGAAGAAGCACAAGTTCTTAGGGGTTTTGTTAGACCACAAACTCACAATAATTTCCGACATCAAGGAACTTTACCATCAATATCTCAAAACAATGAATATCCTTAAGGGTCTCTCCCACCAATCCTATGCTTCCGACAAAGAACCCTGTTGCGCTTGTATACTGCTTCGTTTGGGTCTCGTGTTGACTATGGCAGTGTGGTGTATGGGTCGGCGAAAAAAACAGCGTTGCGAATACTTGACCAAGTGCTACACTTGGGGATCCGTCTCGCATCTGGAGGTTTTCGCACTAGCCCTGTCGAGAATATGTATGTTGAGTGTAATAAGTGAAGCCTTGAGAAGCAAGGAACGTACATGGACTTGCTTTATGCTTTTAAAATTTCACCGCTGAATAACCATCGTTTTTATCCTGTCGTTAACGATACATTCACATCTGTGCTGTTGCAAATCGTCCATCCGTTCCTCTGCCCTTTTCACTTCGAGTTAGAGAGCGAACTTCGGATCTCAGCTCTTCGTTTTTAAATGTGTACCGATCATCTTTTTCAGACATTTTACCTCCTTGGAAAGTTCGTCCTGTGTCCTCCGACCTTTCTTTTATGAAACATGACAAAAATCAGGTACCCCGAGCTGCAATACTGCAGCACTTTCTGTCTTTGCAGTTTAAATACTCATGTGCTGCACTTTACAGTTAAGCATCTAAAACCTCCATTGTGGTGTCCTGCGCTGCTCACGGTTCGAATTTTAATGCAGCCAGAACCATGAGGGTACACACAAACATTTTTTCAGCAGAAGCATATGGAATTTTACTCATCGTACAGGACATTTTTGGAAATCAAATTCCGAATTCCGTAATCTCTACAGATTCCTTGAGTATTGTTCGCACACTATCATCGCACAAGCCCCCCAAAACCACATAGTTAATCTTGTGTACAACACCATTATGTCTGTGTATGCTCAAAAGCAAGAGCTGCTCTTCTTCTGGGTCCCAGGACACGCTGGGATCGCTCGGAATGAGTTGGCAGACGAGAGGGCCGCTGCTGCTGCGCTCAGAAACACTGTAGACATTACAATGGTACTCTATACAGACCTCAAGCCATACATAAGACAACACTTGCGCAGAGCATGGCAAAAACACTGGAATAAAGAGACAGACAACAGACTATATGTAATAAAGCCACACTTGGGACGGTACACAACTGACTCACACAACAGATACACGGAAGTCCCCTTGGCTAGGCTACGGATAGGGCACACCCATGCAACGCACTCGTATCTGCTGACGGGATCTTCTAGACTCCAGTGCAGCAGGAGTGGAGGGGCCCTATCCGTAGTTCACATACTAATCACAAGCAAGGCACTTCACACCCCACGACGCAAACACTTTCCAGAAATCTACAGACGACACATTTCACTGCATCCATCACACTTTTTAGCCTACGAACGAATGTTTTCTCGTCAACGTGTTTTTAAGTTTTTAGCTGAGGTTAAATTTCTGCAGCTCTTGTCATGTCACGTGTACTCATCCTGGCCCTATACACCATCCATCTCCACTTTCTTTTGTTTTGCGTCCCGTTTACTTTTAGTGACATGTTTTAGTATTTACGGTCTCATAAAAATTCAGTTACTTCTTCTCTGGTGCTCTTTGTCCTTATTCGGCCTTGCGCCAATAAACACCAACCATCATCAACATCATCAGACCTGCGAAGGTTTCCACTCTGCGCTAAGTCTTACTGAGACTTCATATAGTTGCTCGCCTGTGCTTGCCATGATGTGCCGTTTTGCCTGCTATGAGTTGTAACTTGGGGAAACAAAAGTTTAGGCTCCGCTAACAACTCAAAGAATGCCCAAGCGGCGATGGAGCAGTTAACATAATGACGTGCACAGACCAGTATCGGCTCATGGAATGGCGCGGCATTTGCCCGACGAGGATTTTTTCCCCCGCAATGCTTTTTAAATTATCGAACTATTACGGGAACAAAGAACATTCTGGTCAAGTGGTGACAGGGCGTAACAACGCTCCCGATAACATTATATTGCTCGTGCGGCATACGAAAGAGATAGAAACACGTGCTTCAATTTGTACTAAATAAGACCGTCTTCCGCAGCTAGACGCTGAGAACAGAACACACATGGCATGGTCAGCATCAACATATTCCTGCTACGCGCCCCTGAGAGACGCGCGATATAAAGCAGGCGGACCAAGAGGTTCGACCCAGCCCCGATCCGCTGTTCAAATCAAGACAAAATACTACAGGCACATACGTACCTCCAACGTGCTTAACTACGTCGGGTGCGGCCGTGAGTGCAAGCGACCCACCACGCCGCCGACGACGTCCCCCGGACAACTCCAGCCGATTGCCCTATTATTCAGGCCCTTCCAACATATCCAAATAGACCTTCCGATGCCATTCGCTACATCCCAAGTTAATACACGTGGATTGTAATAGCCACAGGCTACCTGATGCGGTACACAAAGACTGTCGCTCTTTGGAAGATGACTGGACAAGGAGCCGTAAATGTTTTCATTCACCACAATGGGCAGCGACATAGAGTCCCTGAATTTCTATTCATGAACCGCGGAATGGCCTCCACAGGGTCAGGGATAGGTAGGACAGGATCATAGAGTGGGGAAGTGTGGCGTGCTCTCTCTCTTTTCATCACTCGTGACTAGCAATGGGTGGTTGCGCTGGGTACTTCCGACTCGGCCGTTCAGATCGCCTTGGCGGAACCAGCTGCCATCGTCGCCGCCTACCTCGAACTGACGGCCACCATGCTGCTTTAACACCAATCGCTAAATAAAACTTGTTTTTTTTCTGTTTTTTTGTCTTTCAGCATCAAAAATTTTACGTTGATCATCCCGAGTTCGGAATAGGCTCCTACTGGCTGATAGAGGGAGTTGTTACAGGCACCAACAAACCGTAAGAGACAAAAATTTTGTATATATACTTGGTACAGCCGAAAATAGTTCCTTGAAGGAACAGCAGCCGGCCAAAAATTAGCCAAAAAGGTAAACGATTCATCAAGCATCAGAGACCATGGTCGAATATTTAAATAGAAATTTAGGGAAAGCAAGTAATGGCCCCAACAAGTTCTGCAAAACTGCCTGGAAACAACAGGGAACAGTTTAGGCCAGGGTACTATAGTAAACACAAGGGGGATAAGTATACCTTAGCCGCGGAAAAAAGAAAAGGTTGAGAACAGCTCTGTTCACAAGTTCATAAATATCCCTTAACATTCCCATTAAAATTAATCCGATGAACATCAAAGCAGGTTATTATCTTGTTTACAAAAAGAAATCCTAAAGAAAAACAAACTACACAGAAAAAAATGTTTAATACATATTACGAGCTATAAAAATGGACACCTTTTGCCACGGAGAAGATATCTTAGCCCTTGACAGCATTAAATATGAAGCCATTACAGACCACATCAAATTAATGCCGAAATTAATGGATTGTGCGAAAACATTGCTCCTGGATTACAAAGTCTCCGAGCCACTGTGTGTACGATGCCTATATAGGAATAAAAAAATTATTCTTTCTTGATTTTTACGAGAGATGTAACAAAAGATGATGCAATCATGGTGGAAGGAATCAAATGTAATTTTAATTGCGGAAGCTGTCGAAAATCAGAGAGCACACAAATGCAGACCTTTAGCACTGAACACTACACTACGAAAAATAGAAAAAATATCTAAGAACAGAATGATAACTTCTTGACAGAATTCATGTTGCACAGCTGCAAACAATTCGTATCCCCTCCTAACACTTCAGCAACCAACGCTTTAATCCAGTTCAAAAGCATTTACTGTATCAAAACATTCGTAAATTTAAATGTTCTAAAGATATCAGGCAGCCTAAACGCCTAATAATTCCAGCCTATAATTTTCCTAAATATTATGAACTCCCATATACCACGGGGAGATGAAGAATTCAGTTACATCTTAAGAGCAGATGGAGGTCAAAGATGACTAAAAATTGGGTTTTTTTTAATACAGTGCGAAAATATTCTAGCATTCTACGCGAACGTCCCCACGAATTGGCATCCTCAGATGCGCAACAAAAGTCATTTAACAAGGCCATGAAAGCCACCGCTGTGTGGCCCCACCTAGACAGCGCAAGTTTCGTGTGATGGTATCTATATTGGTATAGACATCGTTTTGTTATATAACTATACTGTTATAGTTTCGCAGTGGTATATATTTTGTTAATTGTCCTTTAAAATTCGTAATAATGCTTAGTTTTATAACAACTTGCACGCATAGTCCAGAGGTACCTAAATTTTTCTGTAGTTTAGTACATGCCTCAAATGGGCTACGTTAGTTGAAACTGCATTTCGCAAGCATTGTGAAACGGTTGTTTATGTCTGTTGGGTCGTCTCTCATTCCGTTTGCCCCTGAATAATTGGTTACTTTTTCGACAGATTAGAGGGAGTTCTCATGACTGAATTCCCCTGTGCCAGTAGCTTTGTCTCGCTTTTTTCATAATCGATGGAAGAAGAGACAATTTCAAAAAATTAAACAGAAACTTTGAAGCCTGGTATCTCAAAACGCCATTTCCGCTGAGAAAAGAAGCGTTTCCTATATAACTATTCACATTACCAAAATGTTATTTTGGCCAGTTGTTTATCAGTGCTACATACACATACTGAACAAGAATGACAATGTTTCCCTCAAAAGTTTTTTTTATATTCACACTTTTTTGTCGAAAATGATTGCAATTTGAGTTTGTGGTATGCTAATACTTTTTAAAAGTCAAGGGTTATTTGCAACATTATTAGTTTCGATTACAAGGAATCAATAGGCATGTAAAATATATGGAAAGTTTTTCAGACCAGTGTCTGCCGAAACAATTTTGTATATGTTCCCTAACTTGCACAAAAAAGCTAGAAAACTACAGAATTTTATTTAAAACCTTAACCACATGTCTTTATGAAATTTGTCACACATTTAGTAGGGTATTCGTATACACACGCCCTAAAATGTCAAGTTGATTGGTCAAAAAGACGCGAAGTTAGCCGCACACGTAATTGGACCCCTAGGTTTACTATTCATACCCCCTTAAGTGAGGGGACAACAGGGTAAACTGGCCTCGTTTGCGGCAGGTACCACGTTGTAGGTCAAGTACCACCAGGAACCCATCGGTTTGTTTACTAGGTACACGCGTTTCTGGTCCAGAGCGGAGCCTTGAAAAATGCCTTCAAAAGATGCCCTTATCAATGCAAAAGCCACATGACCGTTGTACGATTTGCAGGGGCCCCGGCCTTCTATAACACAGCATTATCGGGGGATGAGAAAGTCGATCGGAATTTCCTGCCACAGTCGCTACGAGTTGGGCGTCCGCCATTGCTGTGGAGTTCACCATGTGCATTCGTGCGCGATGGTGGCGCCGGGCCCCTACCAGTAAAATAGGTACAAGCGACCCCCCGACCCGGCTAGTGGCCCCTTTGCAGGACTCAAACACTTGAAAAGTCTGCACGGCTTGCACGGGAAATCACCCCTATGAAATTGGATGGCAGCAAAACTGCAACTTTTCCTAAACAGCGAATTCCGTTGAGATCTATATATCCAGGTTTTTGATCATGACATAATCTTATTAACAAAGGCAACCAAAGAGATAACACTGAACAAATGGCTACCCAAGTGCTCAACATGTTAGAAAACCGACAAATTAACAGGAAACTTACATTTACACAACAAAATTCAACAGAACAAAATTTACATTTCACGCAACAGGGATTCACGGCCATGAGTGACATGCTAACTTGTGCTGCCTGGCTATCGTAGGTTGACGCCTTTTGTGCTGTGCTCTCTTGGCCTGAATTGCCTGCTGCCGGAGACTCGATAATCAGCGCAAAGCTGCATCTCTTGGTGCATCGGCGTCCCTGCAGTATGTGGGGTAGCATCGCGTGACATCACCTGTTGACGCAGCATCTTCTGGCCCTACATAACCAATGGATCATCACCGCCTCGCTGGGATTTACGGCCACGAGTGACAGGTGTTAACTTGTGCTGCCTGCCTGTCGTAGGTCGACGCCTTCTGACCGCTGCTCCCGTGGCATGGCTTGCCTGCTGCCGGTGAATCGACAATCAGCGTAAAGCGGTATCTCTTGGTACATCGGCGTGCCTGCAGTATCTGCGTAGAGCATCGCGGGACGTAACCTGTTGACGCAGGACCTTCTGGCCCTGCATAAAGAACCGAGCATCACCGCCTCACTGGTACTCGCGGCCACGAGTTACCGATACTAATTTGACCTGCCTGCCTGTCGATTATCTCAACAATCGCATGAGAAGAAATAACGTTCTATTAAAGGGGTTAGCTGAACAAGAGAAGGAAGACTACGCAGTTAGAGAGCGAATCGCCCGCGATTTCTTTTCCAGTAAACTTGGCAATATTGAGCGCGCTCACCGCGTCGCCCACCAACGACCATACATACATTACCCCATCAGAGCAACATTCTTCGACTTCAATTCTAAAATGGAGGCTCTTAAAAAAGGCCCTAAACTCCGATATCTCGCCTAAAGTGTGGCTGGAAGAGCACTTCTCCCGAAAAGCTCAATTTGTTAGGAAAAAGCTTCGCGAATTAGCTAAACGCAACTACAAGAAACAAATTCGCGCCAATCCACCCTGTTAACATGGTTGGAAAGCAAAGCTACGGAACTACAAAGATTTCCCATGCGACGTCACTTCAATTCCCTCACGCCACTCTACAGATAGCGAAACTAGAGAGAAGTGAAATGCACTAAACGACACTCTTTATTACTTCAAAGAGATATTGTTGGTAAGGGTAAATCAACGCATGAGGCATGAACGGTTGGTGGCTGAATTGCATTGATGTAGCACATGAATAGAAACTCTTTTTTTATATAAAATTAAAGGAAGCTCAAAACCGTTGTTGGACAATCTTACTTCTCCGTCTCTGCCGACGAGGACCGAGACGACGAGATCGGCGACAGAGACGCAGGATTAGAAGGAGGAGGACAAGAATTCTTCAACGGGCCAGAGTGCGGACGAGGGTGGTGGTTCCTTCTTCACTGGAGCCCATATACAGTCCGCGCCGCCTGTGCTGTCCACCAGCTGAAGCTGGGTAGGCAAAGAGGGGATGGTTAGCAGCATCTCCCATTGCTCTTGTTGGTTAGTTGACGGAAAGAGAGGAGGGTGCTCAGCTCTGAAGTCGCACACCCCGATTATGTGGCGGAGTGTTCCTACTTGTTGTAAAATTTACATGCAGTGTCGTAGCGATTCGGGTGCAGTAAGTGAAGACGCGTTAGGTGTGAAAGGAGCCGGACTGTATGAGCCATAGGGTAGTTTGTTGTTCTCTGGAAAGTCAAGGTAAGGCGAAGGTAGGTTCTGTCTCTGAAGCCAATATTGCTGGGTTATGTCCCTGAAAGAGACAAGCGTGTGACTGTCCTCGTGCAGCTCCTCGGCAGTTGGTGGGCGTATTCGTTGCCCTACATGGAAGCGTGAGCGGGTGTCCCGAGAGCTAATTGGAACCGTTTGAGGAGTGGTTTTAGCACACCCAGAGCAGGTCGGGAGATCCAACCCGACTGCTGATTCCGCTAGGCTTGTTGGGAATCGGTGACTACCTTCCGAACCACTGGTTGAGTGAAAACCATGGCGATCGCGGCCTCTTCTGCTGCTGTGATGTCTTGGGTCTTCAGTGAGGCACACGCAAGGAGGTTGGTTCTGGAGGCAGCTATGATTAGGGCGTACTGCTGTCCTAGAGGTTGGGAGGCGTCTGTGTAGATACCTGCATGATCCCCACCAACGCTTGTGTTGAGAGATTGAGTCCGTGCTTGTCGGCGACCCTCTTCGTGTGAGGGGTACATATTTTTAAGCAAAGGGAGCATGTTAACATCTTGAGAGTACATCAAATGGAGTCACATTCTGTGCTGACCAGCCAATCTGGTTAAGGAAGCGGCGGCCCGCCACTGTTCTACTCATTTGGAGCTTCTGGTCAGATAGATAGCCCTCTATCAGCTTTTCCACCGTGTTCTGGAGCCCCGTGCTAAGCAGCCTGTCTGTGGACGCACTCATGGGAAGATTAACGGCCTGCTCAACCGCCCTTCTAATCACTATGTAAAGCATCTGTATGTCCTTCTTGCGGAGAAGATGTAACTTATTCTCGAGAGAACAAAAGCTTCAAATACTCCAACACTATCGGATTCCGTGAGGCCCCCCTTCTTCGTGGCAGCTCGCCTGATCATGTGTATGATTTTATTGATCCTGTATTTGAGGCGCTGCAAGGATACGTCACTCTTGGTGTTGGCCTCGAGATGTAGGCCTTGAAATGCAGGATCTTGATGCTGGGGCTTGGAGTGATGGCCTGACCATCAAGGAGTGTTTGAATGTGTTCCTTGATGTTACGTTTGGCGTGAGGACGAAAGACAAGGAGGCGTGATTTTTTACGTGAACACTGGAGGCGTCAGGCTTTAGCACATTGGCGTACTAGAAGTGAGATGCCATGCACTGGTGTGAGCTTCCTTTAATTTTTGCTACTCCTAGCACACGCGCAAGGCGCGCAAAGGGCCACTTTGCTTGCTGTGTGCAGAACGCACAGCGGCGCGAGAGATCTCGTGACGCTATCACGTGGCATTCAGCGAGAATGCGGGGGGTAAACCCGTAGATGTGCTTGGTGAGTGCACCACCTGTCTTCCCGGTCTCCGCGTGGGGTCGTAGCTATATCGGTGAGACGACAGGCACTTGCTTTGTTACTCTGTAAGTTCCAAGTTAGATTTCTGGCGGTACTATTACATTCTTTTTATTTTTCGCGGGAGTTTTCTGTTTGACACCAACGGTCACTAAAGAACTCTTGGGGGGTTGAGGTAAAAAGTTTGCTTTAAAACGAACGGTACGCAGTTCGTTACCACAAGCTTTATTTAAATGGCATAATGTACCAATTCAATTCGGCTACTGGCCTAGTCATACAAATAAGCAACAGCCCCCCGGTCAAGCTAGCTTCAGAATGACGTCGTAGGCCCAAAACCCGATACCCTGTAACCACGCTCAAAGTAATGTGCTGATGTTGAATCTTCGTAGCATATTTCAAAAACTTGATTGTGTCCATGCTATGGCACACACGTGCTCAGCGGACGGAGTGATCAGCACAGTTACTTGGCTGTGCAATAATATAGGAAATTACGAGCTCGGTTTCCTTGATGACTTTACAGTATTCCGCAAGGATAGGAACTTTTCTCGAGGAGGCAGCGAAATGATCGCTGTTAAAAATGCTTTCCAAATATCACTTAAATCTGGTGACAGCTCCCTGAGCTTCTATGGCTAAAGACGTGTTTCGGCCCCTTTCCCTGCGCAATTTATACATGTTACCGGCCCCAACCACTTCCTTAGAGTTTGTGCACCACCTGCATAAATCACTCGAACACATATTCGACAAACTTCCCCGTTGTAGTTTAACTCTTTCTGGAGACATTATTTTCCGACAATTTTATGGGATGCACCTGTCACGCATTCAAGTGGATGTGAATGCGCTCGTTTCACGCACACATTAAGACTATTTTACCTTTCCCATCTCAGTGTTCGCGGTCGCGGTCGCGGGTTCCAGCACCAGGTCGCGGGTTCCTTTCCTGCAGCGGCAGCCGCTTCTCTGGTAAGAAGAAAAGCAAAAACGCCCGTGTGTACGAGATTTCGGCACATGTTAAAGATCCCCAGGTGGTCAAAATTAATTCGGAGCCCTTCACTACGGCGCGCCTCATCGCCTGCGCTGCGTCGGCTCGTTAAGCCCTAGAAGGAATCAATCAACTTATTTTTCCCTAATACCCCCAATAACGACAGTGCTCGAGTCCTAGAAAAATTGCAGTATCATTATTTCGTGCATTGCCTTGTGTCATTTTTATCTCCCGATAAAACGAAAACTAAAACAGATTCTGAACTATGCAAAGGCAGCCACCGACAAAATGAACTTCATCCTCAATGATTTTGCTGCTCCATATCAAGAATCCTTTCCCACGCCATCAACTAACCAAAACTGTATAATGTTTCCAGATCAGCATAAAAAATAGAAACGACTTGCATACCAGAAATAAATATGAAATAAAAACCAATGCAATACAAGGGACATTAAGACAAGTTTAAACAAAAAGGAAAGAGCATACTGGAAGGCTGCTGGAACAAATTCTGCCATTGACTGGGAAAAGTTTAAATCACTGTCAGCTACTTTGAGGGAAACTATCAAAGCAGCTCCAATCAATATTTCAACGAAACTCTCCCTAAAACGTTAAAAAGTAATTTACCCGGTCAACACCCCTGGATTCGCGAAGGATGACTTAGGGGAAACAATACGTGCCGTCGTTTGCGAAGAACCGACGAAACGTTTTGCAACAACGCCACAACCCCAAGTCGCTTCCATGACTGACGTGATCGGAAGAGAAGTACAACACGCACGGTGAACTTCTACGCCATTGGAAGCACACCGTGAGCCACAAGCTATGGCCTACGCCGAAGCTGCTCATCGGCCCCGCCCAGCTCCACCCCATCGTCAAGAGGCCCCGCCCTTACCACCGCCCACTGTCGCTCAAAGTACAAACGAGACGCCGAGGAAGATGGACGTATGGCAAGCCTCCGATTATCGTCCTCTGTGCTACCCCTGCGGAGAGGCCGACATCTATCGTCACTGCCCATACAAGAGACACGGACTGCGTGGGTTCTCCGTCGACGCACCTCGCCTAAACGCCCTAGCATAGCTGACTTCACGCAAGCAAGGTCACCCAGCCCCCAAGGGGGAAACTAAAAGCAGCAACTTCTGGAGGTGAAGTTCCACAACGGCCGAAAAACGAAACTCTCCAATGACGCAAGGACGCACCGAACACAGTGATTCACAACATGCCCTCAGCCCGACGACCTTGACGTGACTCCCGAACGTGACGACATCCACAAGGTGCGACGCGGAGCCGAAATAACCGATCCTGCTAGTGAGAAGATGACGACAATGATGACGCATAGTTCCCGACCGTCAACAAGGACAAGCCGAGACACGGCGCCCCTACGCACCTAGAACTTGAGGAAGGCGGCGTCCGACGTCCAGTGATCCATCGATGGCTATGATGTATTCGCTCTCATAGACACGGGCGCCGACTGCCCAGTAATGAGCGGACCATTCCCGTCGAAGCGGAATAAAGTTACGACCAGATGGGACCGTCCGCACATGCGCACAGCAGGTTTCCCTCTTGTAACGCTAAGTGTAACGTGCAAATCAAGCATTACCATAGACGACACGACGTACCCTGCTGCTTTCGTCATTTTGCCTAACCGCTCCTGCCCCGCAATTCTTGGAATGGACTTTTTGAAAGACAAAGGTGCAATAATTGATCTACAGACTCAGTCGATAACTTTTCCCCATCACTCCATGACGCCGGAACCGAACCCGGAACGTCGTGCTGCTGTAAGGATTGCCGTTGATCATGTCACCCTGCCACCCCGCACAAGCTTGATGATCGCAGTTTACTGTGAAGATGCTGCTCCTGGCGTTGACGCTATCGTAGACAGTGATCAAAGGTTGCTTCTCGACCGCGGCGTGTCTGTCGCAAGAGGCATTGTGCGGTTTAAACAACGCAGATCCGACGTTTTGGTCACGAATTTCGCCAAGGAGTACCAGCATTTAAGCAAGGGCGCTGCAATTGCGTTCCTCGAAGAAACGCAACAAGTGACGTGATCGCCGTCGCCGACTTTGAACACGCACCCGAAGATACCTTCAAGCTTCCGCATCCCTTCGACGTGAATCCAGCGTAACCGCTACAAGAACGGAACAAATTGTTGAATTGGCTGCGGCGCTATATCGTGGGTTTTTCGTCTCTCAAAATAACGTCAGGCACCTGAAGCGAAGCACCAAATAATGACCGAAGATGGGGCCCGACCTTCCTGACAGTCCCCGTACCGCGTGTCTTAAGACAAGCGGGGAGCCATTCTAACAAAAGTGGAAGACATGCTCACCGATATTACACAGCCACCGAAAAACCCCTGGGCTGCACCGGTCGTACTCGTGAAGAAAAAAGACGGCAGATTAAGGTTTTGCGGTGACTACCAGTGACTGATCCAAATCACCAAAAAGGACCTGTACCCGCTGCCACGAATCGACGACGCTCTCTACCACCTCTGCCACAAGAAGCACTTCTCATCGATGGATGTAAAGGCAAGGTACTGGAAAATATAAGTGGACGAGAGAGACCGAGAGAACAGTGCATTCATAACCCCGGACGGCCTTTACGAGTTCAGGGTGACCCCGTTCGGGCCAACGTTACTAGAATAAGCTCCTTTTCGGAGCTCCGCATCCCCGCCTGCAGAGGAGGGCGGTCCGCGTGGCGGTCGCGAGAACTAGGGTCACTGCAGTCAAGTCTTGCGTACGTTCGGCGCGTCGTCTGCGTCGGCGGCGGGCCGCCGCCCAGACGTACCGTGACAGAT
The DNA here is from genome assembly GCF_048455015.1 of Haemaphysalis longicornis. Classification (NCBI taxonomy): domain Eukaryota; kingdom Metazoa; phylum Arthropoda; class Arachnida; order Ixodida; family Ixodidae; genus Haemaphysalis; species Haemaphysalis longicornis. The sequence continues at coordinate 111,743,789 of NW_027526204.1, forward strand.
TTCCGGTAATGCTAATAATTTTAAAAATTAAATAAAAATTCACCCCCAGAAGTAACAAATACATACGTTGAAAGTTCTGTTGTGATGTGTTTTACAGCGGATAAACGATTAAGGCTCTTATGCGCCAAAGAGATGGGTTTGCGGTTAGTTTTGTGGATAATGATCCGCTCTTTTAAAACATTACAGCTTGCTTAGGAGCATTCCTTCCTTTAAAAACCTCAAAACAGAAGAAAGTTTAACAACAGCGGTCTCTCCTGAAAGTAAACTGATGTGAAATGGAATGTTTTCTTTATAGAACAGCTTAAAATGCCTTATTTTTGGGGTCTCACATTTCGCACATGACAGAAAGATGTGGTTCACTATTATCCCTTGGTCACATTCTTCACATTTCGGTTTTCCTTGTTTCACACGAGAACGTTATGTGTCAAATTGGTATGTCCAATGCGGAGACGACATAAATAAACTTCCGTTAAGCGCTCTTCCTGCCTACTTGATTGCCACTCTGCTATAGTGGGTTTAACTATGTGCACTTTGTTGTTGATTTCCTCATCCCATGAGGACTGCGATTTTTCTGTCGGCTTACTCTGCACAAATTTCGTAAAGCCTCCTCCTGTAATAAAGTCGTCCATTCCATTCCATCGTAAAGTCACTGTGGGGAATCTACTTTTTTTAATTCTTACATCACCGGCTTGGGCAGCACATGTATCCGCTCTCTGATTTCCATCGATTCTAAGATAACTAGGAACCCTGCACAACCTATTTCCCTGTCCTTGTTTTTTAGCCATTACTAAGTTGTGTATTCTATCTCCTATTACAGCTTGAGCTGCAGGTAAAACTAAATTGTGAACTGGGTGCAATCGTTTAGAGTAGGACTGCCTCACTGAGCCATACACAATGCTATCATTGTCTAAGCAGGAAAGTACAACAGACCGTGAAATTTGTACATTGCAAGCCCTCTCGGGACGCCAGTGTTAGCGTGACAGGGCCTGAAGTATATTTACTAGTAGGGAGGCTTTCTTTTTAGCATAATAATGTGGGGCAGCCAAGTGCAATTTTGTCAAACAATATTCCTAGAAATTTGTGTTCGTTTTATATAGGTCATTCTATTTCCTTGAATTCTAGGGTCGGATTGGTCTGCAAGCCTCGTTCAAGTGAGAAGATGATAGCTACTGTTTTGTGTGGTGAAAATTGGAAACAATTTCCGTCTGCCCATGTTGTTAGTCTATTTATAGTTAACTCCACTTGTGTCTTGCTTGTTGCTACATTGGAGGATGTGCAAGCTATCTGAAGATCATCAACATACAATAGATAATAGTGTTTGGAAATATTTTGCATATGTAGTTCGTGTTTACAGCAAACAGCGTTGTGCTTAGAATACACCCCTGAGGGACCTCGTTCTCCTGTACAAACCTTCTCGAGAGGGTTAAGCCCTGGCGTACTGTTTTTTTAATTGCGATAGTATGCCTATCAGTAAGCTCATCACTTTTTCCCAAACAAGGCCATAGAATAATTAAAAATAACGCAGCCTGCTTTATCAATTTTAATTCTGGTTGACATCTCAGCGTCATCGACGTGAAAGAGTCCGTCGGCCTCCCCTCCTTGCAACTGGACGTAAAATTAGACAGATGTGTCTCTTTCAGAAAGAATGAAATAAGCTGCCAGATTAAGTTGTTCGTAAGCGCATGCCCACTAAATTCAAAGGGATATTGTTTTCTCACCTCAGAATGTAATTTGAAATCATCTTCACGAGTTGCCACCTGCTTCCTTTTCCGTTTTACTCTTTGATTTTGCGGTACATATGTTCTAATGAACTGAAAGTGTATCGAAATGTATTTTTCTTGTGGCACTATGGCCTACTATGATTCTAGCCCCCCTCCCCTCTTATGTACTACTCTATTGGAGCTCTCAAGGGTTGCATAATAGATGACGAGGAGGCAAAAAGCGACGGAAAAATATATCTGCGCAATTGTTATTAAATCCCTAGCAACCTGCACCATACCGGATGAATGGAAAAAAGCAACACTAAGGCCATACGCAAATCAGACTGAAAAAATGTCCTAACTTCCGGCCCATCTTTGTTACCCCCATAGGAAAAAAGCTATTTGAATACATTACCTTAAAACATATCAATGTGTACATTCAGCCCTATCTCATAATCTGTTCTTCGCAACGTAATTTTCGTAGGAGATTTTCTAGTCATGCAACTAATAGAACTCATCCATGATATGTTCTAAAGTGCGGAACACTGCAAACAGGTTGAACTTATCCTAAAATACTTTGCGAATGCTTTTATTAAGGCCTGGGATGAAATAATAACACAGCAATTATACTGTAATATAGCACATAGCTGCCTTCGGATAATGACCACAAACTCCCTCATCGGTCTCACACAATTTGTTAATTTCAATGACCAAGTATCCACAACAGTTCCAGTCACATCCGGTGTTCCCCAGGGTTGTGTGCTTGCTCCGACCTGATTCCTAATATCTTTCAATGACTTCCCGTATCACATTCGCATCAGCCTAAGCTTTTCGCGGATGATTGTATCATTTAGCATGAAATAAAGAAGGTCTGAAGGAGATCCCTTTGCACGAAGGAAAGCCTTACTACTGTCATAGTGGTGTTCTGATTGGAAAATGCAACGGAACGTAGAAAAATCAGCATTCTTGACCGCAACAGAAAAAAAAGGAATGATCACTGTTCTCATTTATAATAATAGCATCCCAATTCCTAAAAAGAAGAATCACAAGTGCGGGAGCCTCCGAGCCTCATCTCAGACGGGATGCCCACTTTCTAACATTACATGAATCGGTTTGAAATGCATATTTTTTCTGAAACGATGCCTCCCACTAACACCTGAAAGAAAACTGCTAGCCTGAAACACGGAAATGAGATCTACGTTTAAAATGCGAACATTGTTTGGTCCCCGTGCCAAAAAAAACATAATGTAAAGCTAGAGGGCATTCAAATAAAAGCCGTGCGATTCATTTTAAACAAGTTTAGACAAACACACTCACCAAAAAAAAAAGATCAATAAAGCAAACATGCCGACGCTGCAAAAGCGAGCAAGAGTAGCACACTTACGATTGATGTACCAGCTACGCCATAAGCAAACCAACATCGACGACTCCGAATACATTACAATCAAACAATCAAGACCCGCCCGCAAATAGCACACCAAAATACTGCAATAATACATATTCTGAACGGAGTGTTTCGAACACACATTCTTCACATCAACAATGAGGGACTAGAACATCCTAGCAGCCACGATTACTAGCATCGATACCTAAAATAAATTTGCATTCGTTGTTGAGAAAATTATGTTCGGAACCACAGCATGGCTCTGGAAAAATAAATTGTTTAAAACTGTTTTATTGTTTCCACTCTTTCAGACCGTAATCATTTAGATGTGGTATGAATATTTTGTTAGTACTTAGTTGTCAGAGTTTGATTCAAACTTGTGAAATCTTTGCGCTTAAAAATTGTTACAACTTGGGCAGCAACCACCTAACGCGTATCACAAACGATGTATACCTTGCGGATATTTTTATTGTGTGTTTTCCTATGCCCTTCCTGAAAAAATCCGACAAGGAATTGGCAGATTTTTAAAATAAAACTATGAAGCACTAAGAAAACTAAATTGCGCTACCAATCTCTCTTTTCAGGCTGACCGTGAAAGTGTCAAGTAACGAGGCGAAGTTCCCTCTTCGTACAGTCAAACAACAAGATGTGGTTACCATCCATATCCGGAGTACGAGGGGAGGTTATCTAGTGTCAACTTCTTTTGACGACGAGACGAAATTCATCACCACTGCAGACAACTCCAAAAATTTTATATATCCTGAATTTTCAGATAATTTTGAAATTTATAGACAGTTCGCCGTGAGTATAGTACAACAGACCGTCTGCCACGTTGATTAACAGTTTATTCGCTTCAGTGCGTCACTGATTCCGTTAAAAATTTTACTGAATTGTTCTACTTTTACTTTCATGTCAGTGTCATAAATTCACTTTTGTTTGGCGCTTTTTGCCCTTAGTTGCAATAGCGCCACTAAAAACCAATCATCATCATCATCAATTTTGTTAAACGCTTTGGCAGGCGCCCTGCTTACCGCGACGACGTATAACACGCATTCAGAAAAGTACCCCCATTCGTGCCCTGCCTACTACTTGGTGCCGAGAAAGATGCTAAAGCGTACGCATACGAGAAACGACATTAACTATATACCTTTTTTGTCAACGTGACGCACCATTGCCTGTTCTGAAAAGAGTCAGTGTTTTTTTTTTTTTTTTTTGGGGGGGGGGGGTTCATGGAACCGGGAGTGCAGTTATGTCTGTTCTTCTTCCCCCCCTCAAATCGCCCATAATGCGAATCCTCCATACTAGAGAATAAAAGTCGCAAACACAAATATTAAAGAATAATCTTTCCAGGAAATACAACTATTTATTCCGCGAAAAAACAAGATGTGTGTTTGCACTGGTGCCTTCGGTCCTTCTGCAGTGTCTAAAAAATGCTCCCCGTAGGTACTTGAAGAGCACTTTCTGCGTGGCCCTGTTCAAGATATGCGATAGCCGTCTCAAAGCCACGGCAAGCATCACTGCGAGTGACGGTCTGTTTGTATTTTTCGTCGACTGTTCTGTCGGGGAACAGCCTTCCGCGAGTTGCGGGGACTGTTCAGCGGATCCACAGACAAGATCAGAGTTTCCTAGGCGTTTGTCCTATTGTGTAATTTCAAGAAGGCCAATGATCCTTTATTTTGGTTTTTGAACTCAGCATTCAGAGAGCTTCACGAAGCACCGTGAGTTGAAGATCATCCATCGGATTATCCTGTGCCGTAGCAGAGCTGTTGTCAAGAGTACCCGCGTGCCGTCAGCAGGTCACAATTGCTTAAGGCATAAGCGCGCCCTACGCCCATCTTGAACTTTTGAAGGCACCATCTTTCGTCAACAATTTTCGATTCGTCGTGTTCCTCCCAAGCAAACTAGCGCCGTACAAGCTCACTTCTCCATGATGGTTTAACCACGCGAATATTCCCTGCGTCTAACGGCTGTATTTTGGCAGTCATGTTGAGTGGAAAGAACTTCCGGGTGAGGTTTTCACACTTAGCAAAAACAGAGTGGCATGACGCATTACCAACCATCAAAACAGCCCTTCTTTTCTCAGCCCTGAAGAAATGGTCGAATGTTACCGGGATGCTTTTCAATATTTTTTCTCCCATTCATGCTTTTCTTCCGCAATTGTAGGAGGACTGTATCTTCACATCAACTGCCTTTCCAAAACACCGCGCTCGCTCCGTCTCTACCACAGCAGTATGCTTCCACTTGTGAGTGCCACTGGCATTGCACAAAACTCCTACCGGCATTCTGTGTTCGCTGCGCTTTCTTCCAGCAACAGGTACAGAGGACAGGGTTTAAGGCGGGCCTAATGTGTAAAAAAAGCCACTCTCATCGAAGTAGTAAGAATCATCAGGGAAATACTTATCAAGAAATCCCGCGAGATGTTCTTCAGCGCTTGCAACGGGGTCTGTATCCACACTTCCACTCCCTCCATTATTATGGTGGCTTGAAATTCCATGCGTCGTCTTCAACCATCTTAGCCAGTGCCCTGCGTAGTTCAGGTCTTGAAAGCTGGCATAAAGACGTAAAGGTTGCAGTGCTTTAATAGGTAAATTGAAAATTCACCCGTCGTTGCACACAACTCTTCCGCTTTTTCTTGGAGCGACTCGTCGCTCACGGCAGCGCCTCCGCAACGTATTTCCGTGAACCGTGTGTTCAGGGCCTCCAGTTGTTCGGGGGTCGATGCCGAGAGGAATTCGAGCTTGCCGTTGGCGTGCTCATCCACTTCTCTGGTTCCTTTATTGCGTACACCGTTGGCTCCGCCAGGTCAATGCCAACCTTTTTTCACTCCAGTCTTCAACATACTGAACAGATGCTGAAGGCGTCTCACTTTGAATCTGCATATTTCCGTTTCAAGCTGGCCGGAAACCTCCCTCCGCTTATCACCAGCCATCGCCACCACCGAAGTGACCAGGGTAGTGCGGTGTCCACGTCGTCATTTCTGTCAGCGTTTCTGAAAGAGAGTGCCGAGGTCAAGGGAAATCCGACGCCACACGATACCCACTGGATCCCGTAATCGAACAATCGCGGCAGCACCATGTGAGAGTAAAGCAGTGAGAGCGCACAGTGGCGCATATCTCCACTCCGCCACGGAAAAGAACAGTAGTTGGACGTCGCTTAATGCGGAAGCAATGAACCCTTATTACACCACATCAGTCGTTTTTTTTTTCGATTTGTGAATCCATGCTCATAATAACGAGACAAAAATGCATGTATTTATCCGTTTCCTGCCCAAAATAGCCATCCACTGTCCGGATTGAGAGTTTCTATATTAACGGGGAGGAATAGCATTGCGAGACACCTGTCGCCAAAACTTTCGTACATATTCAAGGATGCCCATTAAAAATGGGTTTATATTAACGACACATGACTCTATCCCCTGAGTTTCGAACCGCTCGTGAGAGGACAGCGCCACCGCTATTCACGCTCCAAGCGGGGACAACGTGGTGCGTGTATACACGGCGATTTCTTACCTGCCTTATCTTATCTTATCTTATTTCTTATCTAGATTTCTTATCTAGACACATGCACACATTCTTCGGGTGTTCCCCAGACGAGACAAAGCTGCGTGATACTGCTACCTCCGCCTATCATCAGGATGGGAGATGCAGTGCGTGGTAAAGCGGTATTCCTGTCCCGATATCAATCAGTCCCGGGCGAACTTAGGATCAGTGCAATTTGTTAAACTGGTGGTAGTAACTGCCCGGTAGAGCATTTTATACAATTAACATGAATAAAATGCGTGTGGACGCATTTCTGGGCATATTTCGGCAGTTTAGCATATATTTGTACACAACGAGGAACTTCGGCCTGTCGTCGGTAGAGGGAGGTTCCCGTTTGAACCCATTCCCATTTCACCCTTCCCGCTTGTTCCGTCCCGTTTCAACCCGGCGAAAAACGACCTTCCCTTTTCGCCCTTTCCCACGTGGCCCGTTCCCGTTTGAACCCGTTCCCATTTAAACCTTCCCGGTTGTTCCTTCCCATTTCAACAGGGGCCGAAAGAACTTTCCCGTTGCGTATTTTCATATTTAGCCCATTCCCGGAATAACGTACCCAGATTATGAAACGTTAAAAAAAACATTATCATATTGTTTTCCATTTATTTCCGTTTGTTCACAGCCGTTGCGATAGCATGCTCAGTACATCCAGAGTCCTTGACTGCTTTTCAAACCTGGACTTCACTTTCTGAATCTAGAGAAGACGACATTTGTTTACAATTCGTCATATCAATTAATAAATCTGTTAAATGAAGACAGCCTAACAAACAAATTAACAATCAACAAATTAATAAGCAAATCTTTTAAATTAACAAACTAAAAAATAAAAAAATAAAAAATCCCAGAAAAGCGCCGCGGAATCACAAAAAAAAATCGCAAAAACACCCTCACTTTGAAAGAAATCGTATTTGGCAGACTAAAACATTTAATCTTTATAATAGCGCAAGTCTGCATCAATGTCAAAACGAAACAGATGAAAACTTTAACAGATAAAAAGATGTATAAAAATAAAGTAACTCAATGCATCTGGCTATAAAAAATCGCAGTCATGAGAAGCGGCGAAAATGATAAACTTAGCTTTGTGTTTCACTGATTCTGTTTATTCCCGTCACTCTAGCGTACTCGATGTGCATAATAGAGCAAACCTTCAAAAACTTAAGCAGCGTAGGGTCGTCTCTAGCCTAAATTTTTCTTTACTACAGACACTTAAAATTGTCGCGGGAATACTTCCTCCAAGGGCCTTTCAGACGATAAGCGAGAAGACATCATAGTAGGCAGCCAATCATCATATTAGGCAGCCAATCATCAAGATCATCAAGCCAGTCATCATCAAGCCAGTCATCAAGACATCATATTAGGCAGCCAATCAGCTGAATTACTATTCGAAAGTTCTCTTTATTTCCTCGTTCAATTTCTTACTGGAATAAGTTAACTCAACGAACAGTGAACACGGTATGGTTAGAAGTTTCCCCACGTATTGTAAGTATGTGCTCTGGTTGAATCGTCGTATTTTAAAATTGGAATACATTACGAATGCATATCATTGTTCGGACCCCTTTGCGTCTATTACATATTCATGTTTTTTACTTAGTTGTGTGGGGCGTTTTGAAACTACGCCAACTAATACTGATGTGTTTTTATGTTCACTCCTGCATCAGCCCGACCAGGCCGTAAAGTATCGGTAAATAAATAAAAATATCTGCCCATTACTCACGTAGGGAAGGCGTTTGTAGCCAATTCTCAGATTTCTGCACACGTTTTTTGTCTTTTTTAAAGTCTCTTCTACGGACATCTTTGATCTATAGATCTCTCGAACCAGAAGACAAAGCTACACTCCAAACAATGAGCATAAGAACGTCTGATAAATTTCAGCCGCACGTACGAACAACAACTGCAGAAAAATCCAATGCGTGCATTCCTTAAGATATTGGGTATCTTTATAGTACACTTTCGCCGCTACAAAGTTTGTGTCAAGAGGGCAGTATCGGCCTAAGACATTCTGAAACTTTTATTGGTCGGAAATATCGGTCGATGCCGGAACATTTGGTGCCTACAAGTTTTTAGTGCATGACCCGTTGCTTGTAAGCACATTTTGGGGAACAGTTTCGAAGACGGTAAAGCATATTTTCAGAAATTCAAATGGTATGCAACAATGTGGGTTCAAATGAGAAGGACGCTTTGGGAGTGGGTTGTAATGGGAAGGGAATTTTGGGAACGGGCTGAAACAGGAAGCGCGCAAACGGGAAGGTAGTTCCGGGAACGGGCGCACACGGGGCGGGTCAAACGGGAAAGCGTTTCGGGAATGGGTTCAAACTGGAAGGGGTCAAACAGGAATAGGTTCTTTCGGGGTGTACCCTCAGTAGAGGGCCACCTCCTGAAGGCATGTGGTTATGGGGAGCGTCTAGAAATCACGCTTCTTTGGTAGTGCCGAGAAACAAATATTAATAATATAGAGGGCTGAAAAAAATATTTCACCACAGGAAAAGAACCTCAGAAGGTGTAATGAGTACAATGAGACGCAGTTTTATAATAAAGAACGTTCTCTCCTACCGCACAGCGTCGCAACAAATGGTGCAAGAGCTATCCTAATGCGCGAGAATAAATGGAAGTGTATTTTTGAGGTGTAATTTTAAAACATCTGCTCTTTCATTTCGTGTTCATTAGGAAAACATGCCGAAATAGCTTTTTGAAGATTTATATGGGCCAAATGGGCCGTACATATGGGCCGAACATGTCTGTTCGGCGTGAGAAAAGTTCTTTGTCCGAACCTGACAAATGTTACTGCTAGCGTGAATCGGATCGCTAGTGGAGGCATACGTACTTTCTTGAGAGCGGAGTGAACGTTGCAACTTCGTGCTAGAACATGTCAGCTCGGAGTTTTCTCAGTGCGCCGTTTAGGCGGGACGTTTCCGCTGCGGCAAGCTGAGGTACGGCAAACTGAATTCCCGAACTCTTGAAGCGCTAGGGCATAAGGCCCGCGCTGTAATTGCAAGGCCGAAGTGAGCGAGTATATAAGCTACGTTGTTTGGCCCAATTTTTTTTTCTCTGAAGTCTCTTTTATTGACTCCAGGAGTCGGGGCTCTGGGAGCCGTGTGGCCAGGGGCCACGGGTGCCGTAAGCGCTGTCTGGTATTGCAGCTCGGCCCCGGGCGTTCCGACATCGCGAGACGTGGTGGGCGCCGCCGCTCATTAAGCTGTTTGTGTTGCAGCGAGCGGGTAGGGCCGACGATACAGCCGATGTCTCCTTCACGGCTGTGCGAATGGGGCAGTAGAGCAAGCCTCTGGGTTGCCGGTCGTTGCCAAATATGTGTGTAGCCCGAAGAGGTTTCGGGGCCGGCACCGCGTGGGAGAGGGCATGACTGAGGGGGACGTAGCTCGGGAGCAGACGGGAAACGGCCCCTCTTCTCCACTGAATGGCGGGGTGCGTGCCGTCGGAATGCTCGTTTTAAGTGGTTCTGCACGCAGCGGGGGAACATTTCTTTTGCCTCAAGAAAGTGAACCTTTTGTGTGTGCTGTCGAAAACCGTCTTTTGACAGCCGCAATTGTTTAGCGTCGTGCCACGTGGCCGATGCTAACGCATACATTTATTCGATTGCCTGAGTTCAGGGCTTGCGAGGATGCTTGATGTGAAAAGCAATGTGACTTGAGTCACCCAGGCTTGCTTGCTACGCGATGTCTGTTCTGCCACCCGCTGCTCCGGGTTTGCGAGCGTTCGAGAGCTGGGGACCACTGGTGGCTGTCCTGGCGTGGCAGCTACTTCGAGGCGGCCTATCTGCGGCTGCGTGGGAGCTTCCTACGGCTCCTGTCTAATTCATGATGGAGGGCGTGTTGGTGCGGACGGCGCTGTGTAGTATTGCCTCAGATGGCGTCACCTCGATGGGCCGCACTTCGCGGTCGCGAGGCTCATGGGCCTGCTGATACGTCCTCGGCACACCCGGGCTGAGAGCAGCTGCTGTACGGACGTCATCTGTCAGCGCCGTCGCTGCACTTGCTTGGGCAGGCTTCAGCCCTACCCTTCGAAACACTGGCCTGCTCTTTTTGGGCAGGGCCGGTCGGGACCTGCTGATCATCACCACCGACTGACAAGAGCGCCAGTGCGAGCAACGATGCTGGTGTTGGCATGAGCTGTGCTGCGCTATACGTCGAACCTATGGCTGAGAACTCAGCGGCCCCCGTTGCATTGGGCCAGCTGATGCCTTCTCAGCTGGTCTTGACGAAACCGGCCCAGGCACAGCTGTCTACGACGAGACTGCATCTGTGCTTGGCATGCCTGTTCGAGCCAACTTGTTTACCGCCACCTCAGCGTCCAGATCAGCTGTGTTATCCTCGGTGTTACCTGCGACATCTGAGCGTAAGATTGTGCATGACCATTAGATTGTGCATGCGGCTGGCGATACCAGTTTGATGACGGCGAGTACGAGGACAGCTACTACGCGGGGCGAACCGTCATGCTTTGTTTAGTGTTATGAACATAGAGTCTAGATGTCCCCCCGTGCTATTCTTTCCACCGTGCGGAAACGTTTAAGGTTGGAGGAATGTGGGAACGCGAACTTAGCGCGTTCCCTCTCGTTCGGCTTCGCCGCACTGCTTGCTCCCCGGAAACTTGCTTGTCGAGACGTCGGCGAGGGGGATCTACCTCCTCGCCGGATGAGTGTCTTGTGGCCGAAGAGAGCGCGCGGGATGCAAGCGCCAAAAAGTTGGAGCTCGGGAAGAGAGGCGGCAGGACGCGCCTGGCAACCTCCTTCTTTCGTGGATCGGGCGTGAAGAAGGGCGACAATGGCGGCCATCGGCGTCTCTGCGAGGCAAACGCGAGCGTGCTGAGGCACCCCTAGAGATGACCGTTGTCGCGGTGAGTCGAACCTCTCGATTCCCTTGAATTGCCCGGGCGAGGAACTAGATCCTCGCCGTCAACCTGCTAGCCTGCATGCTCTTTGTATGTTTATTATTCAGTAATAAATGTCAATGAGCGAAAACACTTGTCATTTCCTTTGATCCGTTGAGCCACGGCCCGCCGCGGCTGGCGCGGTACAGCGCGAAGTCGCGGGGTGGGAGATAGCTTGCTAGCTGGGCGAAATGAGACGACAAAGACTGATTAGTGTCTCTCGTCGCCGGTTTTGCTATTACATGGGGAAATTAACCAATCTACTTTACCCCCTCTATATTCCCACAAGTTTTACGCATGTGCGTGAAATTCATATTTTTAATTTTTCAGTGTCAAATGTAGACCTTCCGTACTTTAGTAAAACGGGCTCAAGAACTCAAACCCTTCCCGTTCCACCGAGGTATAACGGATGAATTAAATACATTAAAAATGGATGTATCGATTTAACTACATCCGCCCCACTGTAACAAAAAACCTGCTAATATTCTTAATCACAGGTTGTTGATGCAAACGCAGGCGTTATACTTTTAGCGTTGCAGTTGCGGCCGGATTAATCACAAATGACTGCGCTGATACTGTGGTGTGGGTAAACTGCGGTGTGGGTAAAATTGAACGGCCGGGTTTTCGCATGACTCGAAAAGTAATGCGAACCTGGCTGCTGAGCGAGGGTGAGGGCGCATCCTCTCTGGCTGCTCGTGGGTTTCTGCGCATTCCCTCTCCACAACATTACGATACATTTGTTAGCATTTATTTTCCCCAGCAGTTACATCTACATAATTAAGATTTGTGTTGCCCAGCATGCATCAATTTAATAGGTGGCCTTATCCACATCAGTCACTGGGTTAGTTATATTTTTTCAGTAAAGCTTGTGCTAAAAAAGTTCGAAATTTTTTACTGGCAGAGATGTAATTGTTTGCACTTTCTCAGGTCTTTTTACTTTAGGTTACTCGCATACACTGAAAATGAATGCTTTGTAGGAATGCAAAAACAATGATAATGAATACAAGTTGCATTGCAGGCTGATCATCAGACAAAAGAAAATAATAATCAAATATTTGTAAACCAGTAACCCCTTCATGAACAAAAAACTTCGGTCTGGTTACGAAGGGCAGCAACCTTGAAGGCAGGGTATAAAATGCTTGAACGTTGTTGGCAGGAACTGGGATCAAAATTCGAAATAACCTGCCTTTTTTGCCTCCTTTCTCCATTGTTTTCAGGAGCAAGGCGCCGAAAGATATCAATAAACGCTCAATTGCCCAACACTTTAAACGTGGTTTTTAGACTCTGAACAAATAAACGACGTTTTTTTGGCTGCTGTACCAGATGTTGCCTGGTTTCTTGAAGAAAGTAGCGACGGGAAATACTGCATCGCTAACACAGACACTTTGAAAAATGTTTACGTGGGCAAGGAGAGTAGCGGATTCCGGTTGAGCAGGCAGTCGGACGCAACCCAGGGAACAATCCAGGCTATTGCGGCACCCATGCGCACCTGCCTCGAAACGTGTCCATGTACCTATGGGTGCTCACCCTATATGAAAAGCATGAAGAGAACGATGGTACCGAGCAGGACAAAGCCTTCTAAGTCAATAATGGTTCAGCGGGAAGCCCAACCTTATTTAATTGCAGTATAAATTCTTTGTAATCTGGCCACAGAAAGAAATGTGTCATTTAAATGCCGGAGAAGAACGTCTTAAAGAGTAAATGAGGAAAAATGTGGCGATATTCAGATACACATAACTTTGGGGGTGCAACTTCACAGATGTACCAGTGGGCGTTTATATAGAAGTAAAGGGGCCAACGCTCACATTTTATCAAAATGGCAATGGTGTAACCAGAGAGGGTGTTACAGTGTCAGAACAACGCCACATTTTTATGTAGAGCGCATCCCCGTCGATCTTTTGCGCCTCTTCTCTGCCAATTTTTTACCTACTTTATCTATAAACTAAAACCAAAAACGACAAAAAGGAAATCAAGAAATTGTTTTCCACAGACCATTCTTTCTAGTTTTTTTTACCGGAAGGGTTTAACCACCCCCCCCCCCCCCCAGACAAGAAGAAGTTATTATTTATTATAGAGTTTGGCTTCAACCTATGAAGGAACTGGCTACTCCGACTTCTAGTTAAGTAAAACGTACAATGGTTTCCTTATGAAAGCATGCGTTTAGGAGCATTTTCAGTTTTAGGAACGGCTGAAAGTTCGCATGCACCCTAAGTAAGCTTCTTGCTGTGAATAGTGCGTAATTATTCATACAGCAGTAATATTACCATAGTATGTATGCGCTTCTGTAGAGCACATATACCGGTGCTAGTAACCTTACGACAGCTTAATATGTTGCGATCAAACTATGTACATCTATATACCAACAATACAACATGGCTGTGATGCAACGCAGATACGTGCACCTATCTACCGTGCAACTCAAAATCACTGGGGTTCCACAGTCATCCAGAGGAAAGTGCATGCTATGAGTAGGGTTTCTCCTTCTGTCGGGGCTGGAAGTGGACCAAACAGAAGTAGCACGGCGGCTGGCTGACAGGCGCACTGACGTGCGGCTTGCCGTATGGCTTCAAAGCGGCGTGAAGTTGCTTAGTACCCATCACTGGCGCCACAGCGCCACCGTTCCGCGACTAATCTCGGCAATGGAACCCCGGGAGACACCGGTTTTCGGGCCGTTTATTTTGAAGGTGTGCATACTTCAGTCGTTTTGCGCTCGGCATAAGGCACCTACGACGACCAGTGTTATCCGTATAAACAAACCGAGGGGATTTGCGGCGTCAGAACTTTTTTTGGTGAAGACGCAAGTTAAAATTTCGTTCGCACCAGCAGCATTACATGTGGATAGTGTGCAGTAGCGGTGTCTCGAATTTTTGTGTCGCTGAGACTCATATTGCCTGGCATGCTCTTTGAGACCTCACGCAAGGAAGATATTGGCTTTCTGTCCTCGAGCTGCGAATGCAGGGATACATATCCAGATTTCAAAGAGAAACATTTTTTTGCTAGGATGTTTGTTTATCATGAGTGCCAATGCTTCTGAATGTTCAAAACGAAAAGCAACTTCAGTGTATTTTTTCCCTCGTGCCCTAAATAAAACATTACAATTCTCTAATCATTTCGCTGCACATAGGACGTGATTTTGCGTTGTTTAGTTGTGCAGAAATAATTCTGGCTTTTCTTTTTATTTTATTAAGCTTATATCAAAGCCTCAACATCGTTTCGTATCAGTGGTTCTCGCCCGAACTTTGCAATTAGATTCATGGTCGCATTGACATTCCCGGCTAAGTTTCCGAAGAAACGGCGTAGTAGTTTTTTTAGAACTTCGAAAGGTCCTTTGCAGGGGTCAGCGTCATCTCCATTGCAGGTCAAAGTAGTACACTACATGTAGTGCAAAAGTGTGGTCGGAGAAGATTCTACAATTTCGCAAGATCCGTCTAACCACTGTTGGCTTCATCACTTTTAACTGATGTGAACATCAGCTTGCAGGTGCCTAAAAGTTAAATTCAAGGCATAGGCATCAACTGCATGGGGCGGAAGGTCGCGTGCCCGAACGAGGGCGCGACGCCCCCGCTAGGAAAGTGGATGTGCACCTCCCTTCCTCCGGGTTCGCAGGAAAAGCTGCCATCTGCCTACTTTCCCGTCCCACAAAATTATACTACAGTTTCATCGCACAAAAAATAAATTACATTCTCTCACAATGTTGTCTATTGTGTCTTGCTGTGGAAACAAATGATGCGAATCAACACTGGTGGAAATGCACATCCGTGGAGCTCCTTGCCATCATTGTCTGCAATGGCACGATCAAATCAATTTCTGGTCCGCATAGATTTTAAGACGTCCAAAAAGGAGGGTATTAAAGTTGTACAAGAAAGTTGTGATGGTGCTCCCCCTGATTTTTTAAGGACTGCCAAAAGTGTTAAAGAATCATCACCTGTAAGTATTCACGGCTTCTTGGGACTTATTTTGCCAGATTACGAACCCAAAATGTCTTCACCGGGGGTCGGGGCCTTCCAGGACGAAAACTGAATGGTCTAACATGACAGAAGCTCACTAGTTTCTTCTCCGACTCGGAGACATTACTCATTCTTCCAAAACCAATTGCGAAGCAGCTAGTAATAACTTTACGGGAATTTTTGGCGCTTTCGTCTACCTCAGCCACCTTACATCAGAAAGTGTTAAAGTAAATGTAAGGCAGCACGCCTGTTCTCTCTAGCCTGAGAAAAAAATTGATGCGAGCAGATGTGACGTCTGGGTTGATAAAAACAACAAAAAAAACTATTTGGTAAGTTTCGGCTCGTTACAGTTTTTTTTCCGAACACAACCGAGTAAAGCTAAACTGTGCAGAAAAGCTAAAGTTTGCCTAATAATGCTTGAGCATTATAACATTAATATTCTGTTAAACGTTTTTGTTTTTTCTTGTTATTTCAAACCAGCAATCTGTCGTAATGATTAAGTGTTCGACCTGCGTCATTTATGCATTTTTGTGCAAATACAAAGCCTTAAACTTCTTGGACTACGGATAGATTTTGCTGGGGTTCTGGACAAAGAAAGTTGACGTAGTAAAAACATTCGGTGGAGTTTTCGTGCGCTGCGAAAATAATTTCAAATTGAACCACAGAACATTCACGGATCAAAATTAGCGCAACGTCTATAAAGCGTGCTAACTTCGGCACAACTTGGTAGTGCTCCAGGAGCCGGGGTGGTACTTTCAGAGATGCATATTCCTACATACACGAGGCAATTCATTCAGGCATTCTTTTATCATTGATCGAGGGGTGGTTGACACCAATTCTTATGGAACTGACCATTTCCCAGTATTCTTAAAACACCCGCCATGGTGGTTCAGTGGATAAGGCGTTGCGCTGCTAGGCACGAGGTCAGGGGTTCGATTCCCGGCCTGGGCGGCTGCTTTTCAGATGGCGGCGAAAAGCGAAAATGCCCGTGCGTACGAGATTTTGGCGCACGTTAAAGACCCCCAGGTTGTCAAAATTAATCCGCAGCCTTCCAATACTGCGCGCATCATCGCTTGCATTGCATCGGTGCGTTAAACCCCACAATCAATCAAATCAAGTATTTTTAAAACGCATACGTAAAGGCCCCAACGCTTCCATTTCAACAAAAAAAGATTACAAGAAACGGGGGCTGACTGGATGACATTTCAGGAGAGGTCACAACTAACGTACGCTTCAGTATGCCACTTAGGCGTTGACGAAGCTCTTGTAACCTCATCACAGCACATATCATAGATCTTGCTGAATATTTCATTGCCCAGTGCTCTGGTAACAGACGTAACATGAGAAGGCCCTAGTGAAGTGAGGAGTGCAGACGGACAAGACATTCAAAACAACTCCTGGGGCATTTTTCGAAGCTACCCAACGGCACAAAACCTTAGTACTTTTAAGCGTGCTAAAGAAGAAGGAACGCGCATTCTTTGACAGACAAAAAGGGAAAGCTGGCGGTGTTTTGCAAATTCAATAAATTCATGTACAGATCCACGCAAAGTCACGTAAAGAAATTTTAAACTAAATGGACAAAAGGCTTTCAACATACTGTTAGTCAGTACCACAGGAGACACCATTTAGGATCAAGCAAACGAGCTAGCCCAAGACTTTGCATACATCTCAAGCTCCGGCCATTATACGCACACCTTCCTAACACACAAATCCCTGGAGAGAAAACCGATTCGGGACAATAAACAATGTTGTTTTCTTTGGACACATGTAAGCCTTTTGCATCTGGGGAAGATAATAAATGTTACCTGGTTATGATCCAACACCGCCACCCAGACACCCTCGAAACACTCCTTTACCTGTATAACAACATTTGGCAGCAGGGATACTTTCCTAGGATTCTGAGGGAAGCGATTGTAATTGTCACACCGAAAGAGGGAAAAGCTTCCTTAATGCATCCAGGTACCGCCCAATATCTCTTACCAGTTTTCTTAGTAAACTCAATAAAAAAATGATTCATAGAAGTTTGATGTATTAACATGAGTAGAATGGCATACTTGACAGTTGACAGTCTGCTTTCCGGTCTGGCAGGTGAACGACTGATCAGCTGATTGCCTTTGAATCGTACGTGAAAGACGCTTCTATACACAGGCAGCCATGCATGTCTGTTTTTTTATTTCGAGAAGGCATATGGCACAAAGTGGCGTTGTGGCCTCCTCCTCGACCTAACAGCTTGGGGTATATCGGTATTCATGCTTAAAGGGATCCCGCAACACTTTTTTCAACGTTTTTTTCTAAATATAAATGCTTGTAGAATGTAGTCACCCAACACACCCAGTACGAAGATTAAGGGATCTCAAAGTGCCTCATCCAAAAATTACTGCTCTACGCCCATCACATACCTTGGAAACTTGCTCAAAACATTTCTCCCTCTTTCCCAGTCTTAACGATCTTTTACGGCTCGAATTAAGCGGCTGTTGGCTTGTTTTCCTTCAGTTGCAGCAATGAACGCTTTTCGATAGATACTTATAAATAGAGCCACAAAAGCAAAGCAGGAACGGAAGGCGCATCTGCTGCGACGAGCAAAACACGCAGTGCCGCTCCATGCTGGCGATAATTATAGCTTTCACAGTGCTTCCAGACGCGAAGGAAAGAGTACAATAGAAAGTTACTTATCAGAACGAACATTGAAAGTAAGTGTTAGTACAGCACGATCAAAAAAATGCATTCAGGACATTTTATTCCTTAGGGTGGAGTTCTGAGCCTCACGCTCTATATTATAAAGTGACCACGGTGACCACGCTCTATATTATAAAGTAAGGCACGGTTGCCTTCAATTTTTTAGTCTGTGTACGCAGACGATGTACAAATGAGCTCTAAACCATCTAAAATGTCTGTTTGCAAACGTCAGATAAAATAAATGGGAAAAAAGTTTCGAAGCGGGCAGAAGAAAACGGATTTAAACTGAATCCTGAAAAGAGCACCTGTGCTCTCTTTTATAGTAACCGTGACATCCGACCGCCGCCTAGAGTTCAGCTTAAGGGAGTAGACACACCGGTGAAAATTGAGGAGAGGTTTCTTTGTGTTCTGCTAGATCGAAAACTCAATTTCATCATACACATAACAAAACTCAAAAGGAAATGTATAAAAATAACTAAAGTGCTAAAAGTAATTTGCCTCCACAAGTATGGAGCGGACAAAGGATTCATTTTGAGGTTTATTAATAGTCTCGTAAGATCTCCTTTAGACGATGGTTGTATGGTACACCTCGGAACCAAAAATTTCGTTGAAACTGTTAGACCATGCGTTACACTTGGGGGTCGGACTTCCACCGGACGAGACCTGCGCAGAGCGTGTACGTGGAGTGCGGTAAGTGGAGGTTGGAACGTCTGCGAACCCACACTGGTTTATTGAATGCTTTAAAAGCCACCTCGGTTAACAATTGCCCAATTAGTAATATTTTAAAAGATATGGCTGCTAAAAACTTGTTGCTATACCTTTCCTCAATTCCCAGACCTTTTCATTCCAAGTGAGACTGCAAGCTGTACAATTAGGGATCTCATTCCAAGAAACCTACAAAATCGGTATTAGAGATATAGTTGCGCCTTGGGACTTGCCTTGGATTGCTTTTATTTATTTATTTATTCAAGGTATCTTACAGGCCCAGCAGGGCATTGAGTAAGAGGGGCTTGTGGAGGAAATCACACCAAAATAACGAACAAGAGTTATACAATAATTAGTCATGTCATATACAGATATCAACAAGGCAAGTAAGCTGTCAAATAAAAAAGAACTTCATCACATCATCGTAACAACGGCAAGAGAATTATACAAAAAATAAGAACATCATCAAGTAAAACACAATGCGAAACTAAGAAAAAACCGATGCGAACGAAATCATTCCTGTTCAATCTGAAAAATGGATCTGCAAGTGATGACGGAATGTTTCCGGGTTAGTCAGCGACGCGATGGTATCAGGAAGATCATTCCACAAGCGGATAGCTCGTGGAAGAGCGGATGAATTAAATGCGTTGGTGGTGCTGTACATGCGTGCGAAGCTACGTTGGTTAAATAATCTGTGTGATGTGGAAACAGGGGTTATAATGCGCAAAGGGGGAATAGCTGGTGCTATGAATGTATTTGTGAAAAATGCACAGGAGAGCGATTTGCCGGCGCAGATGCAGTGTTTCTAGTGAAAGATCGTGTTTTATTTTTGTTATACTAGAGCCGAAGTTATATGACTTGGTTATAAACCGTGCAGCCCGATTCTGCACTGCTTCTATTTTTTCAATTAAGTAATTTTGGTAGGGGGACCAAACGGAAGAAGTGAACTCTAACTGTGGTAGTACATACGTTTTATAGGCTAGTTGACGAATATTAGAGGGCGCAGCATGCAGATTTCGACGTAAGTATCCCAGTGATCGCGAAGCTGTAGCGCATATGGCGTTAATGTGGGTGGACCACGAAAGGTTAGCCGTTAAGAGCACGCCTAGGTATTTATAATTTAAAGCGTCAGTAATTAAATGGTTGTTTACGAAGTACGAAAAATTAGAGTTAACGCGTTTTCGGCTGAAAGAAATTTTTAAGCATTTGGTTAAGTTCAGAGACATTTGCCACGTATTGCACCAGTCGCAGATAGCCTTTAAGTCATTTTGAAGCGTTACATGGTCACTAGGGTTATTTATTTTCCGGTAGATTATGCAAGCGTCAGCAAAAAGTCTCAAGCAAGATGTTACGCTTGAAGGTAGGTCATTAATAAATATTAAAAAAAGTAAGGGGCCAAGAACGCTGCCTTGA
The DNA here is from genome assembly GCF_048455015.1 of Haemaphysalis longicornis. NCBI lineage: Eukaryota > Metazoa > Arthropoda > Arachnida > Ixodida > Ixodidae > Haemaphysalis > Haemaphysalis longicornis. The sequence continues at coordinate 111,764,028 of NW_027526204.1, forward strand.
GGCACACCAGAGGTGACAGGGGAAAGCGGCGAAGTAGAACCATTAACCACCGTGAACTGTTCACGCATGGAAAGGAAGTTACGAAGCCAAGATAAAGTTAAAGAATCTAATCGGAGCGCGGATAATTTACTGATTAAACGGCAGTGGGCTACACGATCAAACGCTTTGGAAAAATCCAGGAAGATACAATCAGTTTGCGAGTTACTGTTCATGTTATTGTGTAAGTCCGTGGTGAATTCAAAAAGCTGCGTATCACAAGAAAAGCCTTTCCTAAAACCGTGCTGGTTAGCGAAAAAGAATTTATTGGTCTCAAGATGACAGTAAATGTTAGAAGCGATAATGTGCTCCAGCATCTTACAGCAGATACACGTTAGCGAAATTGGGCGGTAGTTGTCCGGTGAGTTTTTATTACGCGATTTATGTATCGGCACGATTTGAGCTATTTTCCAGTCCCTAGGCAAATGGCCAGAGGATAATGACTGCGTGAATATATGATATAAGATCACACTTGAAATTGATTTCGTGTTTTTTAAAAGTTTTGAGATTATGTTATCTACTCCTGCGGACGTGGACAGTTTTTGGTTGCTTATTAAAGCTTCAATACCTTCGACAGTAAGGGAAATTGGTTGCATATATGGGCAATCAAGGTCATCGAAAAGGGGAACGTTGGAAAAGTTTTCCTGGGTAAAAACTGACGAAAAAAACGTGTTGAAGACACTAGCACAATTAACGTCGGAAATGGGAATGTGGTCGTCACGGTGCAGCAAAATTTTATGGTCATTGTTTCGGGGGGATATTTCTTGCCAAAATTTCCTTGGATTGGTTTTAAGGATTGAAGGCAGGTCGCATGAAAAATATTTATTTTTAGCAGCCGTTAAAGCGGACACGTATTTTTGTAAACATTCTTTATACTTCTGCCATGCCTGAGGAGTACCTACACGCCTGGCGTTTTTGTATAATCGCTTCTTTTTGTTTCTTTGTTTGTGGAGACCCCTTTTAAACCATGGATTTGCTCTATCGTTTGAGATAGAAATGAGCGGTACGTATTTTGTAACCAAAGCAGCCATTTTATCCCTGAAAAGCGACCAGTTTTCATCAATTGAACGACTCTCAAACGAAGGCATTAGTATTGTATTATGGAATATATCTAGTTCTTTGCTCACTTCATCGTAGTTAGCTCTATTGTAATCGTAAATTTTTTTGACATTGAAACCAGTGGATGTTAAGGGTACGTTTAGGTTAACTAGGAGCATGTTATGATCGCTAAATCCATCGAAATTTGATACAGACTGAATGGTTTCCGGTTCAGATGTAAATAATAAATCCAAAATGTTAGTGCCTCGTGTTGGCTCATTAACAACTTGGAACAGATTGAAATCCAGGGTTATGTTAATTAGTTCTTCGGACGCATGGCAAGATGATGTTAAGTTAACCCAATCGATATCTGGAAAGTTGAAGTCGCCAAGGAGATATATTTTGTCAACAGGGCACAACTGAGTCGCTGTTGTCAGACTGGCACGCAGGTCGGTCATAAAGGAATAAGGGGAATCCGGGGGATTGTAACAAACACCTAACAGAATTTTTACAGAACCAGTTAAACAAACGACCCATAGAATTTCGACATCAGTGTGGCATGTTATCACGTATGACGGAATAGTTTTCTTGATTGCCAGGAGAACGCCACCACCCCTTCTATTCGTCCTGTCCCTCCGATATATTTCATACTCATCACTTCCGGGCAAAATTTCGTTGTCAGCTATGTCAGGCTGCAACCACGTTTCCGTAAAAGCAAGAATATCCACTTTGCTGTCATCTAAAAAAGAACAAACTTGCAGGCGCTTGTGTATTACACTCCGTATGTTGGTAACAGCCAGTGATAGTAACAGACCTGTGCGGGGTGAAGTAGACAGCATAGGAACTTGTACTCGCGCACCGCTATCTAGCTATCTGTCAAGCAACGCGACGGTTTCAGTTGTAGTATCGTAGAAGTAGGTTTTTTTGTCGTTGTGAAGCTTGTCTACCGCAAGCTTGAAGGGTTTATTCAGTTCCCGGGCAAATGCTATCAATTTCCTTCTAGCAAGACCAGTCGAAAACGAGAAGTCTTCTCCGATGGAAAAATCTGTGCCTTTCAGTTTATGTGCGGAGCCCAAGATATTATCCTTGTCTTTAAATAAAGTAAACTTCACAATTACAGGACGAGTCTTATCCTCCGCATACTTGCCCGGTCTATGCACGCGTTCGAACTGTGCACTGCTAGTTGGGATTTTTAGTTTTTCGGAGCAGAATGCGATTATTTTTTGTTCGGATGCCGCCCAATCTTCTTTTTCATCGTCTTCTATTCCGAAAAACAGCAAATTTGAACGCCGCATCCTGTTCTCAGCATCGTCACACCTTGTGGTTATTGTCTGAATCTGGGTTGCAATGCTCTGTAAGGTATCATCATTTGTAGCTGTGACAGCGCTTGTAGACGAAGAAGCATTTGTTCCGAGCGCTGCAACCTGCGCTGTAAGAGCTTTAATTTCATTCCTTGTAATTTCCTGGTTTTCCGTTACAGTTTTGAGATTAGCTAGTAGTGCCACAAGGCCCGATTCCAGGTTGCGTATCGCTGTTAACGCGGCATCAAAGGCGTCTGCTTCAGTTTTGCTCATAGGACCCGGGTTGGATTCCACATCACCCGAAAGCATGAGTAGCATATTTGACAGAGCAGATGACACCAACGTCGATAAGCTAAACACATGCTTTTTCACATCAAACAATTCTCGTGGGCACGACACCGCTATTAAACAGCGATTGCTGCTCCTTGCACAAGCAGCACATTTGAGGTAACGTCCTTGCACAAGCAGCACATTTGAGATATGTCCTTTAAAGATTTTAGGGAAAAAAATGCGCCCAGAGAAGTGATTCTACAACAGTTTTTGTATTTACAAGACAAGCACACTTACAATTGTTTTTACACAGAGGCCTCGAAGTCTATACCGCTCTGTCATGGTCATTTCACGAGACGTACTTTAACAGCACAGAAACAGTGAAGATTAACACCAGCATTTTTATGGTCAGCACGTGGAATTTCCCTAGCATTGACGCACATTAAAAAATTTAAAACACAACCATTCATTGTTTTTACAGACTCTTTGAGGGTTATCACAGCGTGTAAGACAGGGAGAACTAGTTGAAACATGGTTCGAAAATATCTCCTCAAATCGATAGTGTTGGCCTGTTCTGACAATATCAAAATAGTTTGTCGGGTGTCAGGACACAGTGACCTTCAAGATTTTGGAGAATGACATTGCTGATAGATTGACTGGACAGGCAACGCTCCGAAGTGGCACGGACATATCGCAGGTCCCGTACCAGAACATGAAGCCACTTATACGAAGAGAACTCCGGCAACAATGGCAAGAGCAATGGGACGAAGAAATTCTTAACAAATCCATTTATCAAAACCACCGTTGGGTGGATATATTGCACAAAAACGAAACAGATATAATAAAATACCTATGCGCAGACTGAGAATTGTCTACACGTATGGTACTCATTCTTACCTATTAACAAGCAACGAACCACCAGTATGCAACAGATGTGGAGGACGGATCTCAGTTCTGCATATCTTAACTGAATGTTCAGGCTTTGAAGACGCTAGACACCGTTACGTTCCCAAGATTTATAGATATGCCATACCACTCTGCCCCTGGGTATTTTTAGCAGGAAAACTTTTTTTCCCGCTAATCGCCTTCTTTCTTTCGAGATATAGGATTTTTAAAATCTATTCAAACCTATTATATGCCACGATCTTTACATTCGTTGACAACCTTTTGGACTGAGGGCCTTTTGCACTGCCTACCAATGATTATTGTTAAGCCTCCTCACGTTCTTTCAAATTGTATTTTACTGACTGAACGACCACTCTCTCTGACATGGCACACTTTGGCCTAGATGCTTTTGCGCTTAAACATATGCATACAAATACCGGTGGGAATGTTCCTAACACTAGATGTTATCGCAAACAAAAAAATGCTTAGGTTCTAGGACACTTGACCAAGCCCACTGTCTTTTGAATTCCGTACGGTGTTGATTTCCATTACAAACTACCTTTATAATGAAGATTTCAGTAGCTGGTTTAAAGGCAGCGTCGCACCTGCGAAAATAAATCAACCCAAATCTCCATGCATGGCAGGCAGGACATGAGCCAAAAAGAGTATTTTCAAAAAACTGCCATTGTAAAACGTCCCCTTTTTTCAAATATCTTTTCAACAATCCTGTCCCGTGTCCCCGCTTATGTGAAGGGATCATTGGGCCAAGCAAACTCCTTTTTGCAATAGAAGTGTCCCCATACTCAAGGCAATCTTTAATCCGTCGCCGGAAACTGTTCTTCACACTTCTGTTTGCCGGATACACGATTCAAGGGAAGGAATGGTATTTTTTATATTTTAGATGAATAAAGTCCTAAAATTGGTTTTCATTTCAGCAGTAACTAATCAATTGTCGGCTGTAAACTGTTCAACGCAGTTTACTTTATGTATATGGGAGGCGTTTTCTTAGAAATAAAGCTGACGGGTAGCCTTATCTTTTTGTTGTATTTTTTTTTTGTCGAACCATGTTGATGCATACGGAGCAACTTCTAAGATTTATTAGATCGACAATGATTCGGCCCTATAGACGTCACACTCAAGAATTATTTTAAATTTTGCAAAAAAACCGACAAATGAACGCGTTGATACTTATTCATCTTCCCTAACAGCGCGCACACACGAAGACTAAGGCAAACAAGTGGACAGGACAAGTGCTGACTCACAACTACTTTTTATTAAAGACAGACATGAAAATTATGTACTAACAAAACACCGTTCCGCATGACAACACAAAGGAAAACATGAGATTAGCCCAAAACATGATATGGATAACCTAAATCAAATCATCGATACGTTACGCCACTTCGAGAAAAAAAACTACACCGGTCATCTAAAACATCAAATTCCTCGTGGCTAATCGATATAGACGGATGGCTGATGCACGTTTTGCCCAGTTGTGAGATATGGTATGCCTTCACCAACTCTCGGTTCACCCTATCTTTATGTTTAAATAACAGTTTGTCTGTCGGAAATGAGGGTAGCACTATAAAGGACAGGTTCCCCAATGCATTGACAGGTGCGCGTGCGTGTCCTTTTTTATGCTATTCCCGTACTTCATAAAGCGCACATTCAGGCAACACCTGCTTTGGCCAATATATTGACTCCCGCATACCAACGGAATGCTGTAAACTACTCCTCTGCAACACGGAACAACTGTGTCTTTGTGATTCACCCCGCAGCCTCTGCGCTGCTTGCTCCATGAACATCCCTCCTTTATACTGCTGAACACACACCGCTTAGCTTCACACGCGCTGAAAGGACCACGTCGACCCCATATTTTTTTCCAACAATCTTCCAACCATGTGACGGCTTATGCACATAGGGGACGACGGCTAACCTTTTTCTTTCCCTTTGCGGCGTGCTTTCTGGCACGTCAGCCGACTGCGTACCCTTCAGCCACAGGGGTTTCAGGATAGGATGGCACACATTCTGGACACGTTCAAGCAAAGGGGGTTAGGATTGCGCTTTACGTTTGAAGTGCTGCAGTCAAAGAAATTGCAGTACTTGGACTTTTTTCGTTGGAAACTTTTTCCGTTGGAAGGCTACTTTAGTAAAACTCCGGCAATATCTCTTCGTGGTCTACTTTAGATCACTCTACAAGTAGTGACCACGTTTTTATTGCATTTTAGATAGTGTGCCCTTCTAGGTCCCCACGTGCTCATATGGTTCGCCATACCAGTTTTCACCGTATGCAAAACAAAGTGTGCAAAACGAAGTAAAAGTATCACTTCAGTCTCTTCCATCCGGTAACAAGGAACGAAAGGCAGTTCAAGTAACATCCATCATTTAGGATGCTGTTAAAATTTCTCAATTCATTATCTCTTCCCAAAAAGATGGCAATAGCCCGTGGTGGAATGAAGATTTCGCGCTGCCGTATAATCAAGGGCAGGCGGCTTGAAAGGTAGTTCTTAGAAACCAATGGCCGTCTCACTGGACCAGGTAGAAATTTGCGGCTGGCATATTCATACAGGCAGCGTCTAAAGCAAAATAAGTCCATAACGCCCAGACGTTTGCTACTCTCTCAGAGCTAAAGAGCAGGCGATTGCTATATAAGTTTCTCCGCTCGAGAAAGGTGGTACAAGACCACTAGAATGAAAAATCTGTGGTTCAGTCAACACAGGAGTCTACTGAAGCTCCAAGGCGAGATGGCATTCCTGTACCAATGTTAAAGGTTTTATTTGATGAAACCCCAAAATATTTAGTGAACATAGTAAATACATCGCTGAAAAATAGCTCGGTACCTCCAAATGGGAAACTCTCTCAGATAGTGCTATTGCTAAAAAAACGAATGTTTAGGTCATGTCCCAGATAATATCAGGCCGATTTCCTCAACTAGCAACTTGGTACAGATCGTCGAGAGGATATTACATGGTCGCCTTATGCGGGTTCTCGAAAGCAATAGATGTTAAGCCCCACCCACATTAGCTTCGGACCCAGGAATTCTGTTTGGAAGGCTCATGTTGACATTGAGAGCCGCGTTAAACTAGCCGTTAGCCTAAAACACGTAGGCGCACTTGTTAATCTGGATATAACAAAGGCCTACGACAGCTATTGAGTATACTACATCAATGCCACATTTAGAGGGTAGCGAAAATCCACTGTACATTCAGTCCTGAATTGGTGCGTCTTTACGTAGTAGAAGATTCTTTTGTTCCAAAGATGTCAAAGATGACGGAA